>NW_022261979.1:14501218-14582404 GCF_002021735.2 Oncorhynchus kisutch
CATCTATAATCTCAGCATTGGGACACATCTATAATCTCAGCATTGGGACACATCTATAATCTCAGCATTGGGACATATCTGTAATCTCAGCATTGGGACACATCTATAATCTCAGCATTGGGACACATCTATAATCTCAGCATTGGGACATATCTGTAATCTCAGCATTGGGACACATCTATAATCCCAGCATTGGGACATATCTATAATCTCTGACTCCCAGCGTTACTCAGCATTGGGACGTATCTATAATCTCAGCATTGGGACATATCTATAATATCTGACTCCCAGCGTTACTCAGCATTGGGACATATCTATAATCTCAGCATTGGGACATATCTATAATCTCAGCATTGGGACATATCTATAATCTCTGACTCCCAGCGTTACTCAGCGTTGGGACATATCTATAATCTCAGCGTTGGGACATATCTATAATCTCAGCTTTGGGACACATCTGTAATCTCAGCATTGGGACACATCTGTAATCTCAGCATTGGGACACATCTGTAATCTCAGCATTGGGACACATCTGTAATCTCAGCATTGGGACACATCTGTAATCTCAGCATTGGGACACATCTGTAATCTCAGCATTGGGACACATCTATAATCTCAGCATTGGGACATATCTATAATCTCTGACTCCCAGCGTTACTCAGCATTGGGACATATCTATAATCTCAGCATTGGGACACATCTATAATCTCAGCATTGGGACACATCTATAATCTCAGCATTGGGACACATCTATAATCTCAGCGTTGGGACGTATCTATAATCTCAGCATTGGGACACATCTGTAATCTCAGCATTGGGACACATCTATAATCCCAGCATTGGGACATATCTATAATCTCTGACTCCCAGCGTTACTCAGCATTGGGACGTATCTATAATCTCAGCATTGGGACATATCTATAATCTCTGACTCCCAGCGTTACTCAGCATTGGGACATATCTATAATCTCAGCATTGGGACATATCTATAATCTCAGCATTGGGACATATCTATAATCTCTGACTCCCAGCGTTACTCAGCGTTGGGACATATCTATAATCTCAGCGTTGGGACATATCTATAATCTCAGCTTTGGGACACATCTGTAATCTCAGCATTGGGACACATCTGTAATCTCAGCATTGGGACACATCTGTAATCTCAGCATTGGGACACATCTGTAATCTCAGCATTGGGACACATCTGTAATCTCAGCATTGGGACACATCTGTAATCTCAGCATTGGGACACATCTGTAATCTCAGCATTGGGACACATCTATAATCCCAGCATTGGGACATATCTGTAATCTCTGACTCCCAGCGTTACTCAGCATTGGGACATATCTATAATCTCAGCATTGGGACAAATCTATAATCTCTGACTCCCAGCGTTACTCAGCATTGGGACACATCTATAATCTCAGCGTTGGGACACATCTATAATCTCAGCGTTGGGACACATCTATAATCTCAGCGTTGGGACACATCTATAATCTCAGCGTTGGGACACATCTATAATCTCAGCGTTGGGACACATCTATAATCTCAGCGTTGGGACACATCTATAATCTCAGCGTTGGGACACATCTATAATCTCAGCGTTGGGACACATCTATAATCTCAGCGTTGGGACACATCTATAATCTCAGCGTTGGGACACATCTATAATCTCAGCGTTGGGACACATCTATAATCTCAGCGTTGGGACACATCTATAATCTCAGCGTTGGGACACATCTATAATCTCAGCGTTGGGACACATCTATAATCTCTGGAGTTGGCAGTTGCCAGTCAATAGCCCTATTTCCCCTCTAGATAATACCAAAATGCCGTGTATGTTCTTGAATGTTCCTGTTTCCAGTGTTTTGATCTAAAGCCGTCTCTTCCTTCGTCAGAGTCGTCTGTGGAGGTGGAGAACAGAGGAGAGCAGGTGAGGTGGTACCTGTCTTCCTTCGCCCCTCCTTATGTAAAGGGGGTGGACAGCAGTGGGGATGTGTACCGGGCCACCTACACAGCCTTCAGATGTCCCAGAGTCTCTGGAACCCTGGGAGCATACCACAAGATGCAGGTGATTACTCCATCTCTACCCCTACCGATGACTTTATTAGGGTTACTGACCACCCAGCTTTACCCAGTCACACCCCTGGTCCCAGAACATATCTTTATTAGGGTTACTGACCACCCAGCTTTACCCAGTCACACCCCTGGTCCCCAGAACATATCTTTATTAGGGTTACTGAACACCCAGCTTTACCCAGTCACACCCCTGGTCCCAGAACATATCTTTATTAGGGTTACTGACCACCCAGCTTTACCCAGTCACACCCCTGGTCCCAGAACATATCTTTATTAGGGGGGGTTACTGACCACCCAGCTTTACCCAGTCACACCCCTGGTCCCCAGAACATATCTTTATTAGGGTTACTGACCACCCAGCTTTACCCAGTCACACCCCTGGTCCCCAGAACATATCTTTATTAGGGTTACTGACCACCCAGCTTTACCCAGTCACACCCCTGGTCCCCAGAACATATCTTTATTAGGGTTACTGACCACCCAGCTTTACCCAGTCACACCCCTGGTCCCCAGAACATATCTTTATTAGGGGGGGTTACTGACCACCCAGCTTTACCCAGTCACACCCCTGGTCCCCAGAACATATCTTTATTAGGGGGGGTTACTGACCACCCAGCTTTACCCAGTCACACCCCTGGTCCCCAGAACATATCTTTATTAGGGTTACTGACCACCCAGCTTTACCCAGTCACACCCCTGGTCCCCAGAACATATCTTTATTAGGGGGGTTACTGACCACCCAGCTTTACCCAGTCACACCCCTGGTCCCAGAACATATCTTTATTAGGGGGGTTACTGACCACCCAGCTTTACCCAGTCACACCCCTGGTCCCAGAACATGTCTTTATTAGGGTTACTGACCACCCAGCTTTACCCAGTCACACCCCTGGTCCCAGAACATATCTTTATTAGGGTTACTGACCACCCAGCTTTACCCAGTCACACCCCTGGTCCCCAGAACATATCTTTATTAGGGTTACTGACCACCCAGCTTTACCCAGTCACACCCCTGGTCCCCAGAACATGTCTTTATTAGGGTTACTGACCACCCAGCTTTACCCAGTCACACCCCTGGTCCCCAGAACATATCTTTATTAGGGGGGGTTACTGACCACCCAGCTTTACCCAGTCACACCCCTGGTCCCAGAACATATCTTTATTAGGGGGGTTACTGACCACCCAGCTTTACCCAGTCACACCCCTGGTCCCAGAACATATCTTTATTAGGGGGGTTACTGACCACCCATCTTTACCCAGTCACACCCCTGGTCCCCAGAACATATCTTTATTAGGGTTACTGACCACCCAGCTTTACCCAGTCACACCCCTGGTCCCAGAACATATCTTTATTAGGGGGGGTTACTGACCACCCAGCTTTACCCAGTCACACCCCTGGTCCCCAGAACATGTCTTTATTAGGGGGGTTACTGACCACCCAGCTTTACCCAGTCACACCCCTGGTCACAGAACATATCTTTATTAGGGGGGTTACTGACCACCCAGCTTTACCCAGTCACACCCCTGGTCCCCAGAACATATCTTTATTAGGGTTACTGACCACCCAGCTTTACCCAGTCACACCCCTGGTCCCCAGAACATATCTTTATTAGGGTTACTGACCACCCAGCTTTACCCAGTCACACCCCTGGTCCCCAGAACATGTCTTTATTAGGGTTACTGACCACCCATCTTTACCCAGTCACACCCCTGGTCCCAGAACATATCTTTATTAGGGGGGTTACTGACCACCCAGCTTTACCCAGTCACACCCCTGGTCCCAGAACATATCTTTATTAGGGGGGGTTACTGACCACCCAGCTTTACCCAGTCACACCCCTGGTCCCAGAACATATCTTTATTAGGGGGGGTTACTGACCACCCAGCTTTACCCAGTCACACCCCTGGTCCCCAGAACATGTCTTTATTAGGGGGGTTACTGACCACCCAGCTTTACCCAGTCACACCCCTGGTCCCCAGAACATGTCTTTATTAGGGGGGTTACTGACCACCCAGCTTTACCCAGTCACACCCCTGGTCCCCAGAACATGTCTTTATTAGGGGGGTTACTGACCACCCAGCTTTACCCAGTCACACCCCTGGTCCCCAGAACGTCTTTATTAGGGGGGTTACTGACCACCCAGCTTTACCCAGTCACACCCCTGGTCCCAGAACATATCTTTATTAGGGGGGTTACTGACCACCCAGCTTTACCCAGTCACACCCCTGGTCCCCAGAACATGTCTTTATTAGGGGGGGTTACTGACCACCCAGCTTTACCCAGTCACACCCCTGGTCCCCAGAACATATCTTTATTAGGGTTACTGACCACCCAGCTTTACCCAGTCACACCCCTGGTCCCAGAACATATCTTTATTAGGGTTACTGACCACCCAGCTTTACCCAGTCACACCCCTGGTCCCCAGAACATATCTTTATTAGGGGGGTTACTGACCACCCAGCTTTACCCAGTCACACCCCTGGTCCCCAGAACATGTCTTTATTAGGGTTACTGACCACCCAGCTTTACCCAGTCACACCCCTGGTCCCCAGAACATATCTTTATTAGGGGGGTTACTGACCACCCAGCTTTACCCAGTCACACCCCTGGTCCCCAGAACATATCTTTATTAGGGGGGTTACTGACCACCCAGCTTTACCCAGTCACACCCCTGGTCCCCAGAACATATCTTTATTAGGGGGGTTACTGACCACCCAGCTTTACCCAGTCACACCCCTGGTCCCAGAACATATCTTTATTAGGGGGGTTACTGACCACCCAGCTTTACCCAGTCACACCCCTGGTCCCCAGAACATATCTTTATTAGGGGGGTTACTGACCACCCAGCTTTACCCAGTCACACCCCTGGTCCCCAGAACATATCTTTATTAGGGGGGTTACTGACCACCCAGCTTTACCCAGTCACACCCCTGGTCCCCAGAACATGTCTTTATTAGGGGGGTTACTGACCACCCAGCTTTACCCAGTCACACCCCTGGTCCCCAGAACATGTCTTTATTAGGGTTACTGACCACCCAGCTTTACCCAGTCACACCCCTGGTCCCAGAACATATCTTTATTAGGGGGGTTACTGACCACCCAGCTTTACCCAGTCACACCCCTGGTCCCCAGAACATATCTTTATTAGGGGGGGTTACTGACCACCCAGCTTTACCCAGTCACACCCCTGGTCCCAGAACATATCTTTATTAGGGGGGGTTACTGACCACCCAGCTTTACCCAGTCACACCCCTGGTCCCCAGAACATATCTTTATTAGGGTTACTGACCACCCAGCTTTACCCAGTCACACCCCTGGTCCCCAGAACATATCTTTATTAGGGTTACTGACCACCCAGCTTTACCCAGTCACACCCCTGGTCCCCAGAACATATCTTTATTAGGGGGGTTACTGACCACCCAGCTTTACCCAGTCACACCCCTGGTCCCCAGAACATATCTTTATTAGGGTTACTGACCACCCAGCTTTACCCAGTCACACCCCTGGTCCCCAGAACATATCTTTATTAGGGGGGGTTACTGACCACCCAGCTTTACCCAGTCACACCCCTGGTCCCAGAACATATCTTTATTAGGGGGGTTACTGACCACCCAGCTTTACCCAGTCACACCCCTGGTCCCAGAACATATCTTTATTAGGGGGGTTACTGACCACCCAGCTTTACCCAGTCACACCCCTGGTCCCAGAACATATCTTTATTAGGGGGGTTACTGACCACCCAGCTTTACCCAGTCACACCCCTGGTCCCAGAACATATCTTTATTAGGGGGGTTACTGACCACCCAGCTTTACCCAGTCACACCCCTGGTCCCCAGAACATGTCTTTATTAGGGGGGGTTACTGACCACCCAGCTTTACCCAGTCACACCCCTGGTCCCCAGAACATGTCTTTATTAGGGGGGGTTACTGACCACCCAGCTTTACCCAGTCACACCCCTGGTCCCAGAACATATCTTTATTAGGGGGGTTACTGACCACCCAGCTTTACCCAGTCACACCCCTGGTCCCCAGAACATATCTTTATTAGGGTTACTGACCACCCAGCTTTACCCAGTCACACCCCTGGTCCCCAGAACATATCTTTATTAGGGTTACTGACCACCCAGCTTTACCCAGTCACACCCCTGGTCCCCAGAACATATCTTTATTAGGGTTACTGACCACCCAGCTTTACCCAGTCACACCCCTGGTCCCCAGAACATATCTTTATTAGGGTTACTGACCACCCAGCTTTACCCAGTCACACCCCTGGTCCCCAGAACATATCTTTATTAGGGGGGTTACTGACCACCCAGCTTTACCCAGTCACACCCCTGGTCCCCAGAACATATCTTTATTAGGGGGGGTTACTGACCACCCATCTTTACCCAGTCACACCCCTGGTCCCCAGAACATATCTTTATTAGGGGGGGTTACTGACCACCCAGCTTTACCCAGTCACACCCCTGGTCCCAGAACATATCTTTATTAGGGGGGGTTACTGACCACCCAGCTTTACCCAGTCACACCCCTGGTCCCAGAACATATCTTTATTAGGGGGGGTTACTGACCACCCATCTTTACCCAGTCACACCCCTGGTCCCAGAACATATCTTTATTAGGGGGGGTTACTGACCACCCATCTTTACCCAGTCACACCCCTGGTCCCAGAACATATCTTTATTAGGGGGGGTTACTGACCACCCAGCTTTACCCAGTCAAACCCCTGGTCCCCAGAACATATCTTTATTAGGGGGGTTACTGACCACCCAGCTTTACCCAGTCACACCCCTGGTCCCCAGAACATATCTTTATTAGGGTTACTGACCACCCAGCTTTACCCAGTCACACCCCTGGTCCCCAGAACATATCTTTATTAGGGTTACTGACCACCCAGCTTTACCCAGTCACACCCCTGGTCCCAGAACATATCTTTATTAGGGGGGGTTACTGACCACCCATCTTTACCCAGTCACACCCCTGGTCCCCAGAACATATCTTTATTAGGGGGGTTACTGACCACCCAGCTTTACCCAGTCACACCCCTGGTCCCCAGAACATGTCTTTATTAGGGGGGTTACTGACCACCCAGCTTTACCCAGTCACACCCCTGGTCCCAGAACATATCTTTATTAGGGGGGGTTACTGACCACCCAGCTTTACCCAGTCACACCCCTGGTCCCCAGAACATATCTTTATTAGGGGGGGTTACTGACCACCCAGCTTTACCCAGTCACACCCCTGGTCCCAGAACATATCTTTATTAGGGGGGTTACTGACCACCCAGCTTTACCCAGTCACACCCCTGGTCCCCAGAACATATCTTTATTAGGGTTACTGACCACCCAGCTTTACCCAGTCACACCCCTGGTCCCCAGAACATGTCTTTATTAGGGGGGTTACTGACCACCCAGCTTTACCCAGTCACACCCCTGGTCCCAGAACATATCTTTATTAGGGTTACTGACCACCCAGCTTTACCCAGTCACACCCCTGGTCCCCAGAACATATCTTTATTAGGGGGGTTACTGACCACCCAGCTTTACCCAGTCACACCCCTGGTCCCAGAACATATCTTTATTAGGGTTACTGACCACCCAGCTTTACCCAGTCACACCCCTGGTCCCCAGAACATATCTTTATTAGGGTTACTGACCACCCAGCTTTACCCAGTCACACCCCTGGTCCCCAGAACATGTCTTTATTAGGGTTACTGACCACCCAGCTTTACCCAGTCACACCCCTGGTCCCAGAACATGTCTTTATTAGGGGGGTTACTGACCACCCAGCTTTACCCAGTCACACCCCTGGTCCCCAGAACATATCTTTATTAGGGTTACTGACCACCCAGCTTTACCCAGTCACACCCCTGGTCCCCAGAACATATCTTTATTAGGGTTACTGACCACCCAGCTTTACCCAGTCACACCCCTGGTCCCCAGAACATATCTTTATTAGGGTTACTGACCACCCAGCTTTACCCAGTCACACCCCTGGTCCCAGAACATGTCTTTATTAGGGGGGTTACTGACCACCCAGCTTTACCCAGTCACACCCCTGGTCCCAGAACATATCTTTATTAGGGGGGTTACTGACCACCCAGCTTTACCCAGTCACACCCCTGGTCCCCAGAACATATCTTTATTAGGGGGGTTACTGACCACCCAGCTTTACCCAGTCACACCCCTGGTCCCCAGAACATATCTTTATTAGGGGGGGTTACTGACCACCCAGCTTTACCCAGTCACACCCCTGGTCCCAGAACATATCTTTATTAGGGTTACTGACCACCCAGCTTTACCCAGTCACACCCCTGGTCCCAGAACATGTCTTTATTAGGGGGGGTTACTGACCACCCAGCTTTACCCAGTCACACCCCTGGTCCCCAGAACATATCTTTATTAGGGTTACTGACCACCCAGCTTTACCCAGTCACACCCCTGGTCCCCAGAACATATCTTTATTAGGGGGGGTTACTGACCACCCAGCTTTACCCAGTCACACCCCTGGTCCCAGAACATATCTTTATTAGGGTTACTGACCACCCAGCTTTACCCAGTCACACCCCTGGTCCCCAGAACATATCTTTATTAGGGGGGGTTACTGACCACCCAGCTTTACCCAGTCACACCCCTGGTCCCCAGAACATATCTTTATTAGGGTTACTGACCACCCAGCTTTACCCAGTCACACCCCTGGTCCCCAGAACATATCTTTATTAGGGTTACTGACCACCCAGCTTTACCCAGTCACACCCCTGGTCCCCAGAACATATCTTTATTAGGGTTACTGACCACCCAGCTTTACCCAGTCACACCCCTGGTCCCCAGAACATATCTTTATTAGGGGGGTTACTGACCACCCAGCTTTACCCAGTCACACCCCTGGTCCCAGAACATATCTTTATTAGGGGGGTTACTGACCACCCAGCTTTACCCAGTCACACCCCTGGTCCCCAGAACATATCTTTATTAGGGTTACTGACCACCCAGCTTTACCCAATCAAACCCCTGGTCCCAGAACATATCTTTATTAGGGTTACTGACCACCCAGCTTTACCCAGTCACACCCCTGGTCCCAGAACATATCTTTATTAGGGGGGTTACTGACCACCCAGCTTTACCCAGTCACACCCCTGGTCCCCAGAACATGTCTTTATTAGGGGGGTTACTGACCACCCAGCTTTACCCAGTCACACCCCTGGTCCCCAGAACATGTCTTTATTAGGGTTACTGACCACCCAGCTTTACCCAGTCACACCCCTGGTCCCCAGAACATATCTTTATTAGGGTTACTGACCACCCAGCTTTACCCAGTCACACCCCTGGTCCCAGAACATATCTTTATTAGGGTTACTGACCACCCAGCTTTACCCAGTCACACCCCTGGTCCCAGAACATATCTTTATTAGGGTTACTGACCACCCAGCTTTACCCAGTCACACCCCTGGTCCCCAGAACATATCTTTATTAGGGGGGGTTACTGACCACCCAGCTTTACCCAGTCACACCCCTGGTCCCAGAACATATCTTT
This sequence comes from Oncorhynchus kisutch, assembly GCF_002021735.2. NCBI lineage: Eukaryota > Metazoa > Chordata > Actinopteri > Salmoniformes > Salmonidae > Oncorhynchus > Oncorhynchus kisutch. Next base: position 14,510,829 of record NW_022261979.1, read on the forward strand.
ATTAGGGGGGTTACTGACCACCCAGCTTTACCCAGTCACACCCCTGGTCACAGAACATATCTTTATTAGGGTTACTGACCACCCAGCTTTACCCAGTCACACCCCTGGTCCCCAGAACAATGTGTCTTTGGTCAATAGGATGTCCTGTTGGGCTTTGACCATGATGGTGTTGTTGATGTCTCCTCTCTTCCTGTTGATCTCCTCCCGTTGGTGTCTCCTCCTCTCCTCCAGGTGCCCATCACCTTCCTGCCCAGGGACCGAGGGGACTATGCTCAGTTCTGGGACCTGGAGTGTCACCCAGTGGCTGAGCCTCAACACAAGACCAGGATACGCTTCCAGCTCTGTGGCACTGTGGGTAGACTGATATAGGACATCATTATACTGCCAGGAGACTGTTACAGGACATCACTATACTGCCAGGAGACTGATATAGGACATCGTTATACTGCCAGGAGACTGATATAGGACATCACTATACTGCCAGGAGACTGATATAGGACATGATTATACTGCCAGAAGACTGATATAGGACATGATTATACTGCCAGGAGACTGATATAGGACATCGTTAAACTGCCAGGAGACTGTTACAGGACATCGTTATGCTGCCAGGAGACTGATATAGGACATCGTTATACTGCCAGGAGACTGTTACAGGACATCGTTATGCTGCCAGGAGACTGATATAGGACATCGTTATACTGCCAGGAGACTGTTATAGGACATCATTATACTGCCAGGAGACTGTTATAGGACATCATTCTACTGCCAGGAGACTGTTATAGGACATCATTATACTGTCCCCTAATGAACGGCCCTTCTGCTTTGGCGTGGCGGTGGGGTGGGGGGTGGCGGTGGCGTGGGGGGTGACGGTGGTGTGGAGGGTGGCCATGATGATGATGGTGTGTTTCAGGGTGTGAAGGTTGGTCCAGCGGTGGCTCCTCAGGAAGCAGACTGTTCTCTGGTGAAGACTGAAGCCTTTAAGACCAGGAGAAGACCTGACCCGGTTGCTGATGGGGGCATGACTGGGTAAGGACTGGCAGTCAGGTCTCACTAGTGATGACTGGGTAAGGACTGGCAGTCAGGTCTCACTAGTGATGACTAGGTAAGGACTGGCAGTCAGGTCTCACTAGTGATGACTAGGTAAGGACTGACAGTCAGGTCTCACTAGTGATGACTGGGTAAGGACTGGCAGTCAGGTCTCACTAGTGATGACTGGGTAAGGACTGGCAGTCAGGTCTCACTAGTGATGACTGGGTAAGGACTGGCAGTCAGGTCTCACTAGTGATGACTAGAAAAACAAGGTCAACCCTCCACAGTCCAGAGCACAGTGGAAGATGAATCACAAAACAGGGAGCACTAGTTAGCCAGCTAGTTAACCAGCTATTTAGTCAGTCAGCTGGCTATCTGGTTAACATTCAGATATAGCTCTTGATTTGTTCTGAAGGATAAGTGGTCAGGATGCTCAGAGCCCCATGGAGGAGGAAGGTTCAGATAGATGGTCAGGAAGCTCAGAGCCCCATGGAGGAGGAAGGTTCAGATAGATGGTCAGGAAGCTCAGAGCCCCATGGAGGAGGAAGGTTCAGGAAGCTCAGAGCCCCATGGAGGAGGAAGGTTCAGGTAGATGGTCAGGAAGCTCAGAGCCCCATGGAGGAGGAAGGTTCAGGTAGATGGTCAGGAAGCTCAGAGCCCCATGGAGGAGGAAGGTTCAGGTAGATGGTCAGGAAGCTCAGAACCCCATGGAGGAGGAAGGTTCAGGTCGATGGTCAGGAAGCTCAGAGCCCCATGGAGGAGGAAGGTTCAGGTAGATGGTCAGGAAGCTCAGAGCCCCATGGAGGAGGAAGGTTCAGGTAGCTCAGAGCCCCATGGAGGAGGAAGGTTCAGGTAGATGGTCAGGAAGCTCAGAGCCCCATGGAGGAGGAAGGTTCAGATAGATGGTCAGGAAGCTCAGAGCCCCATGGAGGAGGAAGGTTCAGGAAGCTCAGAGCCCCATGGAGGAGGAAGGTTCAGGAAGCTCAGAGCCCCATGGAGGAGGAAGGTTCAGGTAGATGGTCAGGAAGCTCAGAGCCCCATGGAGGAGGAAGGTTCAGGTAGATGGTCAGGAAGCTCAGAGCCCCATGGAGGAGGAAGGTTCAGGTCGATGGTCAGGAAGCTCAGAACCCCATGGAGGAGGAAGGTTCAGGTCGATGGTCAGGAAGCTCAGAGCCCCATGGAGGAGGAAGGTTCAGGTAGATGGTCAGGAAGCTCAGAGCCCCATGGAGGAGGAAGGTTCAGGTAGCTCAGAGCCCCATGGAGGAGGAAGGTTCAGGTAGATGGTCAGGAAGCTCAGAGCCCCATGGAGGAGGAAGGTTCAGGTAGATGGTCAGGAAGCTCAGAGCCCCATGGAGGAGGAAGGTTCAGGTAGATGGTCAGGAAGCTCAGAACCCCATGGAGGAGGAAGGTTCAGGTCGATGGTCAGGAAGCTCAGAGCCCCATGGAGGAGGAAGGTTCAGGTAGATGGTCAGGAAGCTCAGAGCCCCATGGAGGAGGAAGGTTCAGGTAGCTCAGAGCCCCATGGAGGAGGAAGGTTCAGGTAGATGGTCAGGAAGCTCAGAGCCCCATGGAGGAGGAAGGTTCAGATAGATGGTCAGGAAGCTCAGAGCCCCATGGAGGAGGAAGGTTCAGGAAGCTCAGAGCCCCATGGAGGAGGAAGGTTCAGGAAGCTCAGAGCCCCATGGAGGAGGAAGGTTCAGGTCGATGTTAAATGTGTGGATGATGTTGTGTGTTCCAGTCAGGAGGATGCTCTGTGTAGGGGGGTATACGCCCCCCAGGACCACTACTCATTCCCCCCTACCAGGGTGGGGGAGACCAGCACACTGAAGGTCAACATGAGAAACAACTCCTTGGAAACGCATGCGGTGAGCAACACACACACAGAATAATTGCATGAACTGTGATTGATGTGATAACTACCCAGAATGCTTTGCATTGCATGGATTTGATGTTGAGCTTGTCTGATGTTGCAGCTGATGTTCCTAACCCCTAAAGAGCCCTTCCACATCAAGCATTCCAAATATTCCCTAAGGTGAGTCCACGCCGCTTGGTGACTGTCATTCCTCTTCTGTAATCAGTGTCCTGGTTAGCCTGGCCACAGAGCTAGACCATGACCATAGAAGTTGACCAAGACGGCACAACCAGGTCTGGGACCAGGCTATGATGTACTGAAAGGCTGTGATTGGTGCTGTGTGTGTAACCTGAGTGTGACTTCCGGCTCCTAATGCTGTGGAAACTCAGAGGGGTCGGTCTGAGAGCGTCTGGACAGCAGGCCACTGTGTTGGTCAGGCTCTGGGCCTGAGAGCGTCTGGACAGCAGGCCACTGTGTTGGTCAGGCTCTGGGCCTGAGAGCGTCTGGACAGGCTCTGGGCCTGAGAGCGTCTGGACAGCCTCTGGGCCTGAGAGCGTCTGGACAGCAGGTCACTGTTTTGGCCAGGCTCTGGGCCTGAGAGCGTCTGGACAGCAGGTCACTGTTTTGGCCAGGCTCTGGGCCTGAGAGCGTCTGGACAGCAGGTCACTGTGTTGGCCAGGCTCTGGGCCTGAGAGTGTCTGGACAGCAGGTCACTGTGTTGGTCAGGCTCTGGACAGCAGGTCACTGTGTTGGTCAGGCTCTGGGCCTGAGAGCGTCTGGACAGCAGGTCACTGTGTTATCTACTGAAGTAGGTGTGGTGGTGCTGGAGTAGGTGCTGTGTGGCGAATGGCACCTTGCTGCATGTCCTGACTCCTCCCATGGTGCATAGCGTTGTCATTCACACGTCATCGCCATGTGGAATTAACATTTGTTACTACATTTTTATCACAGTATTTTCTTCTTCAATGTGAGATTTGGTGCTTCCTGTACTGCACCTGTCAGGTGACACTGTTCTATTCTAACAACAATCACAGCTCAAAGTCTGCATCAGTCCGTGTTGTCTGCCTCTCAGTCCGTGTTGTCTGCCTCTCAGTCCGTGTTGTCTGCCTCTCAGTCCGTATTGTCTGCCTCTCAGTCCGTGTTGTCTGCCTCTCAGTCCGTGTTGTCTGCCTCTCAGTCCGTGTTGTCTGCCTCTCAGTCCGTGTTGTCTGCCTCTCAGTCCGTGTTGTCTGCCTCTCAGTCCGTGTTGTCTGCCTCTCAGTCCGTGTTGTCTGCCTCTCAGTCCGTGTTGTCTGCCTCTCAGTCCGTGTTGTCTGCCTCTCAGTCCGTGTTGTCTGCCTCTCAGTCCGTGTTGTCTGCCTCTCAGTCCGTGTTGTCTGCCTCTCAGTCCGTGTTGTCTGCCTCTCAGTCCGTGTTGTCTGCCTCTCAGTCCGTGTTGTCTGCCTCTCAGTCCGTGTTGTCTGCCTCTCAGTCCGTGTTGTCTGCCTCTCAGTCCGTGTTGTCTGCCTCTCAGTCCGTGTTGTCTGCCTCTCAGTCCGTGTTGTCTGCCTCTCAGTCCGTGTTGTCTGCCTCTCAGTCCGTGTTGTCTGCCTCTCAGTCCGTGTTGTCTGCCTCTCAGTCCGTGTTGTCTGCCTCTCAGTCCGTGTTGTGTCTGCCTCTCAGTCCGTGTTGTGTCTGCCTCTCAGTCCGTGTTGTGTCTGCCTCTCAGTCCGTGTTGTGTCTGCCTCTCAGTCCGTGTTGTGTCTGCCTCTCTAGTCCGTGTCGTCTGCCTCTCTGGTCCGTAGTGTCGTCGTCTGCCTCTCTGGTCCGTAGTGTCGTCGTCTGCCTCTCTGGTCCGTAGTGTCGTCGTCTGCCTCTCTGGTCCGTAGTGTCGTCGTCTGCCTCTCTGTGCGTGCTCCTGCGAACCCCTACATACTTAGTCCATGTTTTGATTTCTTCCCGTTTCTCCCTGCCCTCCAGATCCCAACGCTACATCCACCTGCCAGTCCAGTTCAAGCCGGTTGTAACTGGCAACCACTCCAGCCTGCTGTTGGTTCAGACGGATACCAGTGGAAACATCGCTATCCAGCTGACTGGTGAGGCCCTGCCCTGACTGGCCAAGAGGACTGCTGGTCTGGGTCAGTGAGGACTGCTGGTCTGGGTCAGTGAGGACTGCTGGTCTGGGTCAGTGAGGACTGCTGGTCTGGGTCAGTGAGGACTGCTGCTCTGGGTCAGTGAGGACTGCTGCTCTGGGTCAGTGAGGACTGCTGCTCTGGGTCAGTGAGGACTGCTGCTCTGGGTCAGTGAGGACTGCTGCTCTGGGTCAGTGAGGACTGCTGCTCTGGGTCAGTGAGGACTGCTGGGTCACTGCATCTGTAGTGTGGCCCGTACTGGAGCACTGCTGAAGGTCATATGGAAGAATGAACTATGAAGCCTTTGTCCAATATGGCACCCTAATCCCTAGCTAGTGCACTGCTTCAGGCCCGGCAACGTCTCATTGGTTCCACTCCTGGCAACGTCCCAACATCTCATTGGTTCCACTCCTGGCAACGTCCCAACGTCTCATTGGTTCCACTCCTGGCAACGTCTCATTGGTTCCACTCCTGGCAACGTCTCATTGGTTCCACTCCTGGCAACGTCTCATTGGTTCCACTCCTGGCAACGTCTCATTGGTTCCACTCCTGGCAACGTCTCATTGGTTCCACTCCTGGCAACGTCTCATTGGTTCCACTCCTGGCAACGTCTCATTGGTTCCACTCCTGGCAACGTCTCATTGGTTCCACTCCTGGCAACGTCTCATTGGTTCCACTCCTGGCAACGTCTCATTGGTTCCACTCCTGGCAACGTCTCATTGGTTCCACTCCTGGCAACGTCTCATTGGTTCCACTCCTGGCAACGTCTCATTGGTTCCACTCCTGGCAACGTCTCATTGGTTCCACTCCTGGCAACGTCTCATTGGTTCCACTCCTGGCAACGTCTCATTGGTTCCACTCCTGGCAACGTCTCATTGGTTCCACTCCTGGCAACGTCTCATTGGTTCCACTCCTGGCAACGTCTCATTGGTTCCACTCCTGGCAACGTCTCATTGGTTCCACTCCTGGCAACGTCTCATTGGTTCCACTCCTGGCAACGTCTCATTGGTTCCACTCCTGGCAACGTCTCATTGGTTCCACTCCTGGCAATGTCCCAATGTCTCATTCATATATCCTATCCTCTGGGGGTCTGAATGGAGCAGACTACAGCTCTATAGCCTATCCTCTGGGGGTCTAAATGGAGCAGACTACAGCTCTATAACCTATCCTCTGGGGGTCTGCATAGAGCTAGCAGACTACAGCTCTATATTCTATCCTCTGGGGGTCTGCATAGAGCTAGCAGACTACAGCTCTATAGCCTTTCCTCTGGGGGTCTGCATAGAGCTAGCAGACTACAGCTCTATAACCTATCCTCTGGGGGTCTGCATAGAGCTAGCAGATTACAGCTCTATAACCTATCCTCTGGGGGTCTGCATAGAGCTAGCAGATTACAGCTCTATAGCCTATCCTCTGGGGGTCTGCATAGAGCTAGCAGACTACAGCTCTATAACCTATCCTCTGGGGGTCTGCATAGAGCTAGCAGACTACAGCTCTATAACCTATCCTCTGGGGGTCTGCATAGAGCTAGCAGATTACAGCTCTATAACCTATCCTCTGGGGGTCTGCATGGAGCTAGCAGACTACAGCTCTATAGCCTATCCTCTGGGGGTCTGCATAGAGCAGACTACAGCTCTATAGCCTATCCTCTGGGGGTCTGCATAGAGCTAGCAGACTACAGCTCTATAACCTATCCTCTGGGGGTCTGCATAGAGCTAGCAGACTACAGATCTATAACCTATCCTCTGGGGGTCTGCATAGAGCTAGCAGATTACAGCTCTATAACCTATCCTCTGGGGGTCTGCATGGAGCTAGCAGACTACAGCTCTATAGCCTATCCTCTGGGGGTCTGCATAGAGCAGACTACAGCTCTATAGCCTATCCTCTGGGGGTCTGCATAGAGCTAGCAGACTACAGCTCTATAACCTATCCTCTGGGGGTCTGCATAGAGCAGACTACAGCTCTATAGTCTATCCTCTGGGGGTCTGCATAGAGCAGACTACAGCTCTATATCCTATCCTCTGGGGGTCTGCATAGAGCTAGCAGACTACAGCTCTATAGCCTATCCTCTGGGGGTCTGCATAGAGCTAGCAGACTACAGCTCTATAGCCTATCCTCTGGGGGTCTGTGTAGAGCAGACTACAGCTCTATAGCCTATCCTCTGGGGTCTGCGTAGAGCTAGCAGACTACAGCTCTATAACACATCCTCTGGGGTCTGCGTAGAGCTAGCAGACTACAGCTCTATACCCTATCCTCAGGGGGTCTGCATAGAGCAGACTACAGCTCTATATATCCTATCCTCTGGGGGTCTGCGTAGAGCTAGCAGACTAGAAACATTTGACTGAATTTGATGCCCAGTACAACTTGAAGAGAGTTGGCATGGCTGATGTCATGTGACAGGGTTTACATGGGGTTTTGGTCAGTGGACCTACTGATGAACTTTTCAGAGTAACCTTTTCCACCATCAACTCAATCATTGTTCCCTACTTTGGTTTTCTATTAGAAATGGCACACGCTTTAAAAAAAGCACATGGGTTATATTTTATGTTGTTGTGATTTTAAATTAACTTGATAAAATAAAGATGTCAAACATTTTGCTCGCTTTTTATGTTTTTGCAATGTAGATGTTAAATAACAGAGATGCCTATTTCTATTTAAATGTATTCTGAGACTTTGTGTTTTAGCTAAAACTTCAAACAAAATGCAGAGACTCCTACATGTCCGTCAGTTAGCAGACTCTTATCCAGAGCCACTTACAGGACCAAGTGCTTCTGATTGGTCCCTTTCAGGACCAAGTGCTTCTGATTGGTCCCTTACAGGACCAAGTGCTTCTGATTGGTCCCTTACAGGACCAAGTGCTTCTGATTGGTCCCTTACAGGACCAAGTGCTTCTGATTGGTCCCTACATGTCCGTCAGTTAGCAGACTCTTATCCAGAGCCACTTACAGGACCAAGTGCTTCTGATTGGTCCCTTACAGGACCAAGTGCTTCTGATTGGTCCCTTACAGGACCAAGTGCTTCTGATTGGTCCCTTACAGGACCAAGTGCTTCTGATTGGTCCCTTACAGGACCAAGTGCTTCTGATTGGTCCCTTACAGGACCAAGTGCTTCTGATTGGTCCCTTACAGGACCAAGTGCTTCTGATTGGTCCCTTACAGGACCAAGTGCTTCTGATTGGTCCCTACATGTCTGGCAGTTAGCAGACTCTTATCCAGAGCCACTTACAGGACCAAGTGCTTCTGATTGGTCCCTTACAGGACCAAGTGCTTCTGATTGGTCCCTACATGTCCGGCAGTTAGCAGACTCTTATCCAGAGCCACTTACAGGACCAAGTGCTTCTGATTGGTCCCTTACAGGACCAAGTGCTTCTGATTGGTCCCTACATGTCCGTCAGTTAGCAGACTCTTATCCAGAGCCACTTACAGGACCAAGTGCTTCTGATTGGTCACTTACAGGACCAAGTGCTTCTGATTGGTCACTTACAGGACCAAGTGCTTCTGATTGGTCCCTTACAGGACCAAGTGCTTCTGATTGGTCCCTTACAGGACCAAGTGCTTCTGATTGGTCCCTACATGTCCGGCAGTTAGCAGACTCTTATCCAGAGCCCCTTACAGGACCAAGTGCTTCTGATTGGTCCCTTACAGGACCAAGTGCTTCTGATTGGTCCCTACATGTCCGTCAGTTAGCAGACTCTTATCCAGAGCCACTTACAGGACCAAGTGCTTCTGATTGGTCCCTTACAGGACCAAGTGCTTCTGATTGGTCCCTTACAGGACCAAGTGCTTCTGATTGGTCCCTACATGTCCGTCAGTTAGCAGACTCTTATCCAGAGCCACTTACAGGACCAAGTGCTTCTGATTGGTCCCTTACAGGACCAAGTGCTTCTGATTGGTCCCTTACAGGACCAAGTGCTTCTGATTGGTCCCTTACAGGACCAAGTGCTTCTGATTGGTCCCTTACAGGACCAAGTGCTTCTGATTGGTCCCTTACAGGACCAAGTGCTTCTGATTGGTCCCTTACAGGACCAAGTGCTTCTGATTGGTCCCTTACAGGACCAAGTGCTTCTGATTGGTCCCTTACAGGACCAAGTGCTTCTGATTGGTCCCTTACAGGACCAAGTGCTTCTGATTGGTCCCTACATGTCTGGCAGTTAGCAGACTCTTATCCAGAGCCACTTACAGGACCAAGTGCTTCTGATTGGTCCCTACATGTCCGGCAGTTAGCAGACTCTTATCCAGAGCCACTTACAGGACCAAGTGCTTCTGATTGGTCCCTTACAGGACCAAGTGCTTCTGATTGGTCCCTACATGTCCGGCAGTTAGCAGACTCTTATCCAGAGCCCCTTACAGGACCAAGTGCTTCTGATTGGTCCCTTACAGGACCAAGTGCTTCTGATTGGTCCCTACATGTCCGTCAGTTAGCAGACTCTTATCCAGAGCCACTTACAGGACCAAGTGCTTCTGATTGGTCACTTACAGGACCAAGTGCTTCTGATTGGTCACTTACAGGACCAAGTGCTTCTGATTGGTCCCTTACAGGACCAAGTGCTTCTGATTGGTCCCTTACAGGACCAAGTGCTTCTGATTGGTCCCTTTCAGACTATTTCTGTGAACTCATTGTGGTTCGCTTGTTTTTTTGGTGCAGTCTGAACACTCCGAAGGAACTCCGACCCCTCGAACCCCCAAAGTGAATCCAACTGAGACCATCTCAAGAGGGGGTCTGAGTTTGGTTTGCTTGAATTCCGCGTTCAGGTTCCCTTTTTACGACAATGTGAACACAAAGCTCCCCAGGTTCCCCCACCACACACTACTGCAGCACACTAAACTATGGCCGCGACCCCTCGCGGGAGACCAACGGCCGCGATAGAGAGATATGCAGATAAAAATGTGTTGATATTGATTAGCGGTTGTCAAGGATGTACAGAAATTAAAAAATGTGGGGAGTTTTTGGTTCAGATTATGTTTGTAATTTGTGATCTAAAGGTAGAGAGAGCTTCGTAAACTGTTTATTCCATTGTGGGGTTTGAATATTGTGAGAAGACATATTTGGTGAGAATCACACCACGGAGGTACGGCATCAGCCCCAGATCTGATTTAAAGGGCCAGTAGCCCACATTGGGTGGACAATTTACAAATATACAGTTATTCTTCTGCTATTTATTCTGTTAATACTATTTACATGTTAATAGTATCTTCTGATTAGTGATTGCTTTTTATTTAAAAGAGGAGACAATCTATTAGCTTCCAAAATGTAAGTAGGTATTATAAACTCAGCAAAAAACCTCCTCTCACTGTCAACTGTTTATTTTCAGCAAACTTAACATGTGTAAATATTTGTATGAACACGATTCAACAACTGAGACATAAACTGAACAAGTTCCACAGACATGTGACTAACAGAAATGGAATGAGGTGTCCCTGAACAAAGGGGGGGGGGTCAAAATCAAAAGTAACAGTCAATATCTGGTGTGGCCACCAGCTGCATTAAGAACTGCAGTGCATCTCCTCCTCATGGACTGCAACAGATTTGCCTGTTCTTGCTGTGAGATGTTACCCTACTCTTCCACCAAGGCACCTGCAAGTTCCCGGGCATTTCTGGTGGGAATGGCCCTAGCCCTCACCCTCCGATCCAACAGGTCCCAGCCGTGCTCAATGGGATTGAGATCCGGGCTCTTCGCTGGCCATGGCAGAACACTGACATTCCTGTCTTGCAGGAAATCATGCACAGAACGAGTAGTATGGCTGGTGGCATTGTCATGCTGGAGGGTCATGTCAGGATGAGCCTGCAGGCAGGGGACCACATGAGGGAGGAGGTTTGTTTTGTTTTTATCCCAGAGTACACTTTAAAAAGGACGATGTGATTAAACCCACATACACTCACTTCACTCGAGGCTGTATCACAACTGACTGTGATTGGGAGTCCCATAGGGCGGCACACAATAGGCCGTCATTGTAAATAAGAATTTGTTCGTAACTGACTTGCCTAGTTAAGTAAAAAAATAAATAAAAATAACTTGGCTGGCTGGTGCACAGGTCAAATACACAGCTGGAATGCCGGTTTGAGTTTTAAAAGTCCTTATAATTCCACAGATTTACTCAGAAAACCAGTTGTTTTAATCAGTGTATTTCAAACTTACTTAGATTTTGACATTAGGCAGATTTTAAGATATGCATGCCTATTGCATCATCTGCCTCCTGCCATAATCAGTTCAGGATCTAATTATTAGGGATGTACGATATATCGGTCAAGGTATCTGGAGATATTAGCTAAAAATGGCAACATCGGTATCGGCTGATGTCTAGCAATTGAAAGAAATGGGTTTTGATTATTTTTTACTTGTATTGGGGACGTAAATGGCAACAAAATAATAACTTTTTGGTCTGTGTGTGTAACCTTTATTTAACTAGGCAACTACCCCGGCCAAACTTGGACGATGCTGGGCCAATTGTACGCCGCCCTATGGGACTCCCAATCACGGCCCGATGTGACACAGCCTGGATTCGAACCAGGGACTGTAGTGATGCCTCTTGCACTGAGATGCCGTGCCGTAGACTGCTGCGTCCGTGTTAACTATTTAACTGTGCTAGAATGCTTAAGGCCGCAGAAATGTTAAATAACGGTTTGCAGTATAGTTTATTTGGGGGGGCAAGCTAAATATTGGATATGGTATCAGACAAAAATGTCATACCGGTCCATCACTACTAATTATTACTGCGCATGTAAACGTACTCAAAGCAGCTACCGCTACTTCTCAGCAGGGGGCGCTACAGCTCCAGTTGTTCATCTTGGTGTGTTGTGTTCCTCTGATGAAGAGCAGCGTACAGTTGCCGTGCACGAGCGTACTTATTTGGCTACATTTACAGGTAACACTGATGGCTGTATTTTACTGTAAAATGTGTAGTTTACGTTGCTTTGGGGATAGGTAGCTACCGTTTTTACTGTTAGGGTTTAATAGTTGCCCCTTTTTAATGATGTACTGTAGCTAGCCAGCAAGCTAGATGGGGGTGGTCTCACCACTGTTGGAAAGTTGGAAAGTGCGTCTCCAAGGATACTAGTGCACTAGATCTGATCAGCGCACTAGCGGCTGCGGAGGCTGCAGGGTCAATTAGGAGACGCCTTTTCTCTTCCTCGCTATCGGTTGGCCAGATTTAATCGACGTTTGTAAATATGTTTATAATGTATCCTGCTACTAGCCCGATGTGGTTGATATGTAGCCGGTGCTATACTGCACCGCTGTAACTGCGTTGTGTGTGGTTGATTGAGACTATAGACGTGGACTTTGGAGATCAGGTAGTTTTAATCAAGCAGAACTGACTCTCTGCATCCAATAGGAAACAAAACATTTGTAGAGCCACATATGTTCTGAGAATCGTCGCCTCTTTCTCTCTCAGTGCATCAAAATAATTTTGCGAATACAAAAATTAATACATGAACCTGGTGAAATTCACATAGTACTTTAACAACTGTTCCAGATACACCGGATAGCCTTTGTGGGATTGTGTTGAACTACTGTAGCAGCCCATTGGCCAGTATGGAGGGTGATAACATACAGCCAGCGAGCTCAGCGATCTCGTGCAAATAGCAACGCTCCATTGAATATAATATTTCTCTGTTATCCAGCCAGCTGTCTAGCTCATAATTCACATTATCCATGTCTGTAGGTTCAGTTTAAAAATAAAATTCAATTTCTATGAAACCTAAATATTTATTATTATTGATTGACCTTGTGAGTTGAGTACCTCTGTCATGTGACGTCTTACACTGGATGATGCGCGACGTGTCTGATTCAACCATGAAGTTGTCGCGCTGTGTCTATCACCTCCCTTCACACATGAGGCCCACAGCTATTAAATAGGGTCCTGTTGTGTTGTGGGAATGTTCCTTTCTTTATGGACCCACAACAGCCAGGAGCCCTGTCATTGGTACATCATTCAGATTGGTACATTTGGTTCAATAGACTCAAACAATCATCCCGTCAGTCTTCTCTCTGACTATTGCTGTGAACAGTACAGTTAATCACCAGTCTGCTCCTGTAGTCTAGTCAGCTGGACGGCTGCTGATATTTAATGCAACAGCCAGACCTACTGCCATGCCAGGCGGCACCGTGAGCAGCGCCAAGCCCTCTACGGGGAGAGGACAGGCAGTGTCCCAAATGGAACCCGGAACCCTCTTCCCAATATAGTGCACTACTTTAGACCAGGACCCACCCTATTCCCTATATAGTGCACTACTTTAGACCTGTGCCCATAGGGCTGGTTCCATGTGGTATCAGACAGAGAACTCTGTCCAACACTGTTCAGGCAGTGCTCCTAGCCTTTGGCTGTCGTGATCATCTCAGACTGCTTCTCCCTGGCCCCGCTCTGTATCTAGCTGGGGCCACAACCAGCCCCCACTCTGTAGCTAGCTGTGGGCCACGACCAGCCCCCGCTCTGTAGCTAACTGGGGGCCACGACCAGCCCCCGGTCTGTAGCTAGCTGGGGGCCACGACCAGCCTCCGCTCTGTAGCTAGCTGGGGGCCACGACCAGCCCCCGCTCTGTAGCTAGCTGGGGGCCACGACCAGCCCCCGGTCTGTAGCTAGCTGGGGGCCACGACCAGCCCCCGCTCTGTAGCTAGCTGGGGGCAGCGACCAGCCCCCTCTCTGGAGCTAGCTGGGGGCAGCGACCAGCCCCCTCTCTGGAGCTAGCTGGGGGCAGCGACCAGCCCCCTCTCTGTAGCTAGCTGGGGGCAGCGACCAGCCCCCTCTCTGTAGCTAGCTGGGGGCAGCGACCAGCCCCCGCTCTGTAGCTAACTGGGACTACGACCAGCCCCCGGTCTGTAGCTAACTGGGGCCACGACCAGCCCCCGGTCTGTAGCTAGCTGGGGGCCATGACCAGCCCCCGGTCTGTAGCTAGCTGGGGGCCACGACCAGCCCCCGGTCTGTAGCTAGCTGGGGGCCACGACCAGCCCCCGGTCTGTAGCTAGCTGGGGGCCACGACCAGCCCCCGGTCTGTAGCTAGCTGGGGGCCACGACCAGCCCCCGGTCTGTAGCTAGCTGGGGGCCACGACCAGCCCCCTCTCTGTAGCTAGCTGGGGGCAGCGACCAGCCCACGGTCTGTAGCTAGCTGGGGGCCACGACCAGCCCCCTCTCTGTAGCTAGCTGGGGGCAGCGACCAGCCCACTCTCTGGAGCTAGCTGGGGGCAGCGACCAGCCCCCTCTCTGGAGCTAGCTGGGGGCAGCGACCAGCCCCCGCTCTGTAGCTAACTGGGACTACGACCAGCCCCCGGTCTGTAGCTAACTGGGGCCACGACCAGCCCCCGGTCTGTAGCTAGCTGGGGGCCACGACCAGCCCCCGGTCTGTAGCTAGCTGGGGGCCACGACCAGCCCCCGGTCTGTAGCTAGCTGGGGGCCACGACCAGCCCCCGGTCTGTAGCTAGCTGGGGGCCACGACCAGCCCCCGGTCTGTAGCTAGCTGGGGGCCACGACCAGCCCCCTCTCTGTAGCTAGCTGGGGGCAGCGACCAGCCCACGGTCTGTAGCTAGCTGGGGGCCACGACCAGCCCCCTCTCTGTAGCTAGCTGGGGGCAGCGACCAGCCCACTCTCTGGAGCTAGCTGGGGGCAGCGACCAGCCCCCTCTCTGGAGCTAGCTGGGGGCAGCGACCAGCCCCCGCTCTGTAGCTAACTGGGACTACGACCAGCCCCCGGTCTGTAGCTAACTGGGGCCACGACCAGCCCCCGGTCTGTAGCTAGCTGGGGGCCACGACCAGCCCCCGGTCTGTAGCTAGCTGGGGGCCACGACCAGCCCCCGGTCTGTAGCTAGCTGGGGGCCACGACCAGCCCCCGGTCTGTAGCTAGCTGGGGGCCACGACCAGCCCCCGGTCTGTAGCTAGCTGGGGGCCACGACCAGCCCCCGGTCTGTAGCTAGCTGGGGGCCACGACCAGCCCCCGGTCTGTAGCTAGCTGGGGGCCACGACCAGCCCGCGGTCTGTAGCTAGCTGGGGGCCACGACCATCCCCCTCTCTGTAGCTAGCTGGGGTCAGCGACCAGCCCCCGGTCTGTAGCTAGCTGGGGGCAGCGACCAGCCCCCTCTCTGTAGCTAGCTGGGGGCAGCGACCAGCCCCCTCTCTGTTGCTAGCAAGGGGGCGGCGACCAGCCCCCTCTCTGTAGCTAGCTGGGGGCAGCGACCAGCCCCCTCTCTGTAGCTAGCTGGGGGCAGCGACCAGCCCCCGCTCTGTAGCTAACTGGGACTACGACCAGCCCCCGGTCTGTAGCTAACTGGGGCCACGACCAGCCCCCGGTCTGTAGCTAGCTGGGGGCCACGACCAGCCCCCGGTCTGTAGCTAGCTGGGGGCAGCGACCAGCCCCCTCTCTGTAGCTAGCTGGGGGCAGCGACCAGCCCCCTCTCTGTAGCTAGCTGGGGGCAGCGACCAGCCCCCTCTCTGTAGCTAGCTGGGGGCAGCGACCAGCCCCCGCTCTGTAGCTAGCTGGGGGCAGCGACCAGCCCCCGCTCTGTAGCTAGCTGGGGGCAACGACCAGCCCCCGCTCTGTAGCTAGCTGGGGGCCGCGACCAGCCCCCGCTCTGTAGCTAGCTGGGGCCTAGCCTTTGGCTGTCGTGATCATCTCAGACTGCTTCTTCCTGGCCCCGCTCTGTATCTAGCTGGGGCCACAACCTGACCCAGCTCTGTAGCTAGCTGGGGGCAGCGACCAGCCCCCGGTCTGTAGCTAGCTGGGGGCCACGACCAGCCCCCGCTCTGTAGCTAGCTGGGGGCAGCGACCAGCCCCCTCTCTGTAGCTAGCTGGGGGCAGCGACCAGCCCCCTCTCTGTAGCTAGCTGGGGGCAGCGACCAGCCCCCTCTCTGTAGCTAGCTGGGGGCAGCAACCAGCCCCCGCTCTGTAGCTAACTGGGACTACGACCAGCCCCCGGTCTGTAGCTAACTGGGGCCACGACCAGCCCCCGGTCTGTAGCTAGCTGGGGGCCACGACCAGCCCCCGGTCTGTAGCTAGCTGGGGGCCACGACCAGCCCCCGGTCTGTAGCTAGCTGGGGGCCACGACCAGCCCCCGGTCTGTAGCTAGCTGGGGGCCACGACCAGCCCCCGGTCTGTAGCTAGCTGGGGGCCACGACCAGCCCCCTCTCTGTAGCTAGCTGGGGTCAGCGACCAGCCCCCGCTCTGTAGCTAGCTGGGGGCAGCGACCAGCCCCCGCTCTGTAGCTAGCTGGGGGCAGCGACCAGCCCCCGCTCTGTAGCTAGCTGGGGCCTAGCCTTTGGCTGTCGTGATCATCTCAGACTGCTTCTTCCTGGCCCCGCTCTGTATCTAGCTGGGGCCACAACCTGACCCAGCTCTGTATCTAGCTGGGGCCACGACCAGCCCCCGCTCTGTAGCTAGCTGTGGGCCACGACCAGCCCCCGCTCTGTAGCTAGCTGGGGCCACGGACAGCCCCCGCTCTGTAGCTAGCTGGGGCCACGGACAGCCCCCGGTCTGTAGCTAGCTGGGGGCCACGACCAGCCCCCGCTCTGTAGCTAGCTGGGGGCAGCGACCAGCCCCCCGCTCTGTAGCTAGCTGGGGGCAGCGACCAGCCCCCCGCTCTGTAGCTAGCTGGGGGCAGCGACCAGCCCCCGCTCTGTAGCTAGCTGGGGGCAGCGACCAGCCCCCGCTCTGTAGCTAGCTGGGGGCAGCGACCAGCCCCCGCTCTGTAGCTAGCTGGGGGCAGCGACCAGCCCCCGCTCTGTAGCTAGCTGGGGGCAGCGACCAGCCCCCGCTCTGTAGCTAGCTGAGGCCATGATCAGCCCACTACCCCACAGCCCAGTCTACCAGGCTACCCCTCAACCCAGTTCCCCTGTTTGTAAGCAGCTCCACATTCATTACCATTTTGAGTGCTGTTTTGTTCTCTCTGCTCTGGCAGATGAAATGTAGTGTGAACATTCTCTCCTCTGCCTGGCTGTTAGTTAGATCACCCACCCCCCCAGTACCAGGACTCTACTTGTCTGACTGGGCTGTTACATCATTCCCCCCCCCCTCCCCCGTACCGGGACTCAGCTTGTACTGAACACAACAGTCAGCCATCTTCATCTGCATGAGACTTCCTTGTCTATCACAAGCCTTGTGTTATAGCTGGTTACATCACCCTGGCCACATCACCCTGGCCACATCACCCTGGCCACATCACCCTGGCCACGTCACCCTGGCCACATCACCCTGGCCACACCAACCACATCACCCGGACCACATCACCCTGACTACACCAACCACATCACCCAGACCACACCAACCTGACCACATCATCCTGACCACACCAACCTGACCACATCACCCTGACCACACCAACCACATCACCCTGACCACACCAACCACATCACCCTGACCACACCAACCTGACCACACCAACCTGACCACATCATCCTGACCACACCATCCTGACCACATCACCCTGACCACATCACCCTGACCACATCACCCTGACCACACCAACCACATCACCCTGACCACATCACCCTGACCACATCACCCTGATCACACCAACCACACCAACCACATCACCCTGGCCACACCAACCACATCACCCTGACCACATCACCCTGGCCACACCAACCTGACCACACCAACCTGACCACACCAACCATGACCACATGTCACATCAACCTGACCACATCAACATGACCACATGTCACATCAACCTGACCACATCAACCTGACCACATTAACCTGACCACACCAACCCTGACCACATCAACCTGACCACCCTTTATCAACCTGACCACATCACCCTGACCACCCTTTATCAACACGACCACATCACCCTGACTACATCACCCTGACTACATCACCCTGACTACATCACCCTGACCACATCACCCTGACCACATCACCCTGGCCACATCACCCTGACCACATCACCCTGACCACACCAACCTTGACCACATGTCACATCAACCTGACAACATCAACCTGACAACATTAACCTGACCACATCACCCTGACCACATCACCCTGACCACATCAACCTGACCACATCAACCTGACCACATCAACCTGACCACATCAACCTGACCACATCAACCTGACCACATCACCCTGACTACACCAACCTGACCACATCAACCTGACCACATCAACCTGACCACATCACCCTGACTACACCAACCTGACCACAACAACCTGACCACATGTCACATCAACCCTGACCACATGTCACATCAACCTGACCACATCAACCCTGACCACATTAACCTTGACCACATGTCACATCAACCTGTCCACATTAATCTGACCACATTAACCTGACCACATTACCCTGACCACATCAACCTGACCACATCAACCTGACCTCATCACCCTGACCACATCAACCTGACCTCATCACCCTGACCACATTAAACCTGACCACATTAACCTGACCACATTACCCTGACCACATCAACTTGACCACATGTCACATGTGGGGCGGCAAGGTAGCCTAGTGGTTAGAGCGTTGGACTAGTAACCGGAAGGTTGCAAGTTCAAACCCCAGAGCTGACAAGGTACAAATCTGTCGTTCTGCCCCTGAACAGGCAGTTAACCCACTGTTCCTAGACCAGTTAACCCACTGTTCCTAGACCAGTTAACCCACTGTTCCTAGACCAGTTAACCCACTGTTCCAAGGCCGTCATTGAAAATAAGAATTTGTTCTTAACTGACTTGCCTGGTAAAATAAAAATAAAAACATCAACCTGACCACATGTCAAATCAACCTGACCACATGTCAAATCACCCTGACCACATGTCAAATCAACCTGACCACATGTCAAATCAACCTGACCACATGTCAAATCACCCTGACCACATGTCAAATCACCCTGACCACATGTCAAATCACCCTGACCACATGTCACATCAACCTGACCACATCAACCTGACCACATCAACCTGACCACATGTCAAATCACACTGACCACATGTCACATCAACCTGACCACATCAACCTGACCACATGTCACATCAACCTGACCACATCAACCTGACCACATGTCACATGAACCTGACCACATGTCAAATCACCCTGACCACATGTCACATCAACCTGACCACATGTCACATCAACCTGACCACATGTCACATCAACCTGACCACATCAACCTGACCACATGTCAAATCACCCTGACCACATGTCAAATCAACCTGACCACATCAACCTGACCACATGTCACATCAACCTGACCACATCAACCTGACCACATGTCAAATCACCCTGACCACATGTCAAATCACCCTGACCACATGTCACATCAACCTGACCACATGTCACATCAACCTGACCACATGTCAAATCAACCTGACCACATCAACCTGACCACATCAACCTGACCACATGTCAAATCAACCTGACCACATGTCACATCACCCTGACCACATGTCACATCACCCTGACCACATGTCACATCACCCTGACCACATGTCACATCAACCTGACCACATGTCACATCAACCTGACCACATGTCACATCAACCTGACCACATGTCACATCAACCTGACCACATGTCACATCAACCTGACCACATGTCAAATCAACCTGACCACATCAACCTGACCACATCAACCTGACCACATGTCAAATCAACCTGACCACATGTCACATCACCCTGACCACATGTCACATCACCCTGACCACATGTCACATCACCCTGACCACATGTCACATCACCCTGACCACATGTCACATCAACCTGACCACATGTCACATCAACCTGACCACATGTCACATCAACCTGACCACATGTCACATCAACCTGACCACATGTCACATCAACCTGACCACATGTCAAATCAACCTGACCACATGTCACATCAACCTGACCACATGTCACATCAACCTGACCACATGTCACATCACCCTGACCACATGTCACATCAACCTGACCACATCAACCTGACCACATGTCACATCAACCTGACCACATGTCAAATCATCCTGACCACATCAACCTGACCACATCAGACATCAACCTGACCACATCAACCTGACTAATGTCACATCAACCTGACCACATCAACCTGACCACATGTCCCATCAACCTGACCACATCAACCTGACCACATGTCCCATCAACCTGACCACATCAACCTGACCACATGTCACATGAACCTGACCACATGTCACATCAACCTGACCACATCAACCTGACCACATCAACCTGACCACATGTCAAATCACCCTGACCACATGTCAAATCACCCTGACCACATGTCAAATCACCCTGACCACATGTCACATCAACCTGACCACATGTCAAATCAACCTGACCACATCAACCTGACCACATCAACCTGACCACATGTCAAATCAACCTGACCACATGTCACATCACCCTGACCACATGTCACATCAACCTGACCACATGTCACATCAACCTGACCACATGTCACATCAACCTGACCACATCAACCTGACCACATGTCACATCAACCTGACCACATGTCAAATCACCCTGACCACATGTCACATCACCCTGACCACATGTCACATCAACCTGACCACATGTCACATCAACCTGACCACATGTCAAATCAACCTGACCACATGTCACATCAACCTGACCACATGTCACATCACCCTGACCACATGTCAAATCAACCTGACCACATGTCACATCAACCTGACCACATCAACCTGACCACATGTCACATCAACCTGACCACATCAACCTGACCACATGTCACATCAACCTGACCACATCAACCTGACCACATGTCAAATCACCCTGACCACATGTCACATCAACCTGACCACATCAACCTGACCACATGTCAAATCATCCTGACCACATCAACCTGACCACATCAGACATCAACCTGACCACATCAACCTGACCACATCATCCTGACTAATGTCACATCAACCTGACCACATCAACATGACCACATCAACCTGACCACATCAGACATCAACCTGACCACATCACTCTGACCACATGTAGCATCAACCTGACCACATTTCACATCACCCTGACCACATGTAGCATCAACCTGACCACATTTAACATCACCCTGACCACATCAACCTGACCACATTTCACATCACCCTGACCACATGTCACATCACCCTGACCACATGTCACATCACCCTGACCACATGTCACATCACCCTGACCACATGTCACATCAACCTGACCACATGTCACATCAACCTGACCACATCACCCTGACCACATCACCCTGACCACATCACCCTGACCACATCATCCTGACCACATCACCCTGACCACATCACCCTGACTACATCATCCTGACCACATCACCCTGACTACATCACCCTGACTACATCACCCTGACTACATCACCCTGACTACATCACCCTGACTACATCACCCTGACTACATCACTCTGACTACATCAACCTGACCACATCAGACATCAACCTGACCACATCAGACATCAACCTGACCACATCAACCTGACTACATCAACCTGACTACATCAACCTGACTACATCAACCTGACTACATCAACCTGTCTACATCAACCTGACCACATCAACCTGACCACATCAACCTGACCACATCAACCTGACCACATCAACCTGACCACATCACCCTGACCACATCACCCTGACCACATCAGACATCAACCTGACCACATCAACCTGACCACATCAACCTGACTACATCAACCTGACCACATCAACCTGACCACATCAACCTGACCACATCAACCTGACCACATCAACCTGACCACATCAACCTGACCACATCAACCTGACCACATCAACCTGACCACATCAACCTGACCACATCAACCTGACCACATCAACCTGACCACATCAACCTGACTACATCAACCTGACTACATCAACCTGACCACATCAACCTGACCACATCAACCTGACCACATCAACCTGACCACATGTCACATCAACCTGACCACATTAACCTCACCACATGTCACATCAACCTGACCACATGTCACATCATCCTGACCACATCATCCTGACCACATCAACCTGACCACATGTCACATCATCCTGACCACATCATCCTGACCACATCAACCTGACCACATCAACCTGACCACATGTCACATTAACCTGACCACATCACCCTGTCCACATCACCCTGTCCACATCATCCTGACCACTTCATCCTGACCACATCAACCTGACAACATGTCACATATGGATTTGCAGTAGAATACACATCACACTTCAAATCAAATTCATTTAAATAGCCCTTCTTACATCAGCTGATATCTCAAAGTGCTGTACAGAAACCCAGCCTAAAACACTAAACAGCAAGCAATGCAGGTGTAAAAGCACGGTGGCCTGGAAAAACTCCCTAGAAAGGCAGGAACCTAGGAAGAAACCTAGAGAGGAACCAGGCTATGAGAGGTGGCCAGTCCTCTTCTGGCTGTGCCGGGTGGAGATTATAAACCTAGAGAGGAACCCGGTTATGAGGGGTGGAGATTATAAACCTAGAGAGGAACCAGGTTATGAGGGGTGGCCAGTCCTCTTCTGGCTATGCCAGGTGGAGATTATAACAGAACATGGCCAAAAATGTTCAAATGTTCATTAATGACCAACAGGGTCAGATAATAATAATCACAGTAGTTGTCAAGGGTGCAACAAGTCAGCACCTTAGGAGTAAATGTCAGTTGGCTTTTCATAGCCGATCATTAGGAGTATCTCTACCGCTCCTGCTGTCTCTAGAGAGTTGAAAACAGCAGGTCTGGGACGGGTAGCACGTCCGCTGAACAGGTCAAGGTTCCATTGCCGCAGGCAGAACAGTTGAAACTGGAGCAGCAGCACGGCCAGGTGGACTGGGTACAGCAAGGAGTCATCATGCCAGGTAGTCCTGAGGCATGGTTCTAGGGCTCAGGTCCTCTGAGATAATTAGAGAGAACATACTTAAATTCACACAGGATAAGACAGGAGAAGTACTCCAGATATAACAAACTGACCCTAGCCCCCCGACACATAAACTACTGCAGCATAAATACTGGAGGCTGAGACAGGAGGGGTCAGGAGACACTGTGTGTAGATTTGACCCTGAGACCACCCTGGTGCTGAACTTTCCCCTTTAGATTTGATCCTGAAGCAAGGCTCCTTGAACCACCCTGGTGCTGAACTTTCCCCTTTAGATTTGATCCTGAAGCAAGGCTCCTTGAACCACCCTGGTGCTGAACTTTCCCCTTTAGATTTGATCCTGAAGCAAGGCTCCTTGAACCACCCTGGTGCTGAACTTTCCCCTTTAGATTTGATCCTGAAGCAAGGCTCCTTGAACCACCCTGGTGCTGAACTTTCCCCTTTAGATTTGATCCTGAAGCAAGGCTCCTTGAACCACCCTGGTGCTGAACTTTCCCCTTTAGATTTGATCCTGAAGCAAGGCTCCTTGAACCACCCTGGTGCTGAACTTTCCCCTTTAGATTTGATCCTGAAGCAAGGCTCCTTGAACCACCCTGGTGCTGAACTTTCCCCTTTAGATTTGATCCTGAAGCAAGGCTCCTTGAACCACCCTGGTGCTGAACTTTCCCCTTTAGATTTGATCCTGAAGCAAGGCTCCTTGAACCACCCTGGTGCTGAACTTTCCCCTTTAGATTTGATCCTGACCAGCAGGCTTGGATAGGGAGAGATTGTATTTATTTACATTTCTGCACTTTTGCACACCAATATCTCTACCTGTACATGACCACCTCCTCATTTACATTTTTTTAATTTTACCTTTATTTTACCAGGCAAGTCAGTTAAGAACAGATTCTTATTTACAATGGCGGCCTAGGAACAGTGGGTTAACTGCCTGTTCAGGGGAAGAACGACAGATTTGTACCTTTTCAGCTCGGGGATTCGAACTTGCAACCTTTCGGTTACTAGTCCAACGCTCTAACCACTAGGCTACCCTTCCGCCTCTACACTCTAACCACTAGGCTACCCTGCCGCCTCTACGCTCTAACCACTAGGCTACCCTGCCGCCCCTACGCTCTAACCACTAGGCTACCCTGCCGCCCCTCTCCTTTTGCACACAATGTATATAGACTCCCCCTTTTTTTTCCTACTGTGTTATTGACTTGTTAATTGTTTACTCCATGTGTAACTCTGTGTTGTCTGTTCACACTGCTATGCTTTATCTTGGCCAGGTCGCAGTTGCAAATGAGAACTTGTTCTCAACTAGCCTATCTGGTTAAAATAAAAAATAAAAAATAAATTGAACATGTCCGTTTAACTCTCCAGCCAGCTCTGAGGACGAGGCTTGGGATGCCGTCTGGACCCCAGCTGGTCTGCTCATGCTCTGAGGACGCGGCTTGGGATGCCGTCTGGACCCCAGCTGGTCTGCTCATGCTCTGAGGACGAGGCTTGGGATGCCGTCTGGACCCCAGCTGGTCTGCTCAGGCTCTGAGGACGCGGCTTGGGATGCCGTCTGGACCCCAGCTGGTCTGCTCATGCTCTCAGGACGAGGCTTGGGATGCCGTCTGGACCCCAGCTGGTCTGCTCAGGCTCTGAGGACACGGCTTGGGATGCCGTCTGGACCCCAGCTGGTCTGCTCAGGCTCTGAGGACGCGGCTTGGGATGCCGTCTGGACCCCAGCTGGTCTGCTCATGCTCTGAGGACGAGGCTTGGGATGCCGTCTGGACCCCAGCTGGTCTGCTCAGGCTCTGAGGACACGGCTTGGGATGCCGTCTGGACCCCAGCTGGTCTGCTCATGCTCTGAGGACGAGGCTTGGGATGCCGTCTGGACCCCAGCTGGTCTGCTCATGCTCTGAGGACGCGGCTTGGGATGCCGTCTGGACCCCAGCTGGTCTGCTCATGCTCTGAGGACGCGGCTTGGGATGCCGTCTGGACCCCAGCTGGTCTGCTCATGCTCTGAGGACGCGGCTTGGGATGCCGTCTGGACCCCAGCTGGTCTGCTCAGGCTCTGAGGACGAGGCTTGGGATGCCGTCTGGACCCCAGCTGGTCTGCTCATGCTCTGAGGACGCGGCTTGGGATGCCGTCTGGACCCCAGCTGGTCTGCTCATGCTCTGAGGACGCGGCTTGGGATGCCGTCTGGACCCCAGCTGGTCTGCTCATGCTCTGAGGACGCGGCTTGGGATGCCGTCTGGACCCCAGCTGGTCTGCTCATGCTCTGAGGACGCGGCTTGGGATGCCGTCTGGACCCCAGCTGGTCTGCTCATGCTCTGAGGACGAGGCTTGGGATGCCGTCTGGACCCCAGCTGGTCTGCTCATGCTCTGAGGACACGGCTTGGGATGCCGTCTGGACCCCAGCTGGTCTGCTCAGGCTCTGAGGACGCGGCTTGGGATGCCGTCTGGACCCCAGCTGGTCTGCTCAGGCTCTGAGGACGCGGCTTGGGATGCCGTCTGAACCCCAGCTGGTCTGCTCAGGCTCTGAGGACGAGGCTTGGGATGCCGTCTGAACCCCAGCTGGTCTGCTCAGGCTCTGAGGACGAGGCTTGGGATGCCGTCTGGACCCCAGCTGGTCTGCTCAGGCTCTGAGGACGCGGCTTGGGATGCCGTCTGGACCCCAGCTGGTCTGCTCAGGCTCTGAGGACGCGGCTTGGGATGCCGTCTGGACCCCAGCTGGTCTGCTCAGGCTCTGAGGACGCGGCTTGGGATGCCGTCTGGACCCCAGCTGGTCTGCTCAGGCTCTGAGGACGCGGCTTGGGATGCCGTCTGGACCCCAGCTGGTCTGCTCAGGCTCTGAGGACGCGGCTTGGGATGCCGTCTGAACCCCAGCTGGTCTGCTCAGGCTCTGAGGACACGGCTTGGGATGCCGTCTGGACCCCAGCTGGTCTGCTCAGGCTCTGAGGACACGGCTTGGGATGCCGTCTGAACCCCAGCTGGTCTGCTCAGGCTCTGAGGACGAGGCTTGGGATGCCGTCTGAACCCCAGCTGGTCTGCTCAGGCTCTGAGGACGAGGCTTGGGATGCCGTCTGAACCCCAGCTGGTCTGCTCAGGTTCTGAGGACGAGGCTTTGGAAGCCGTCTGGACCCCAGCTGGTCTGCTCAGGCTCTGAGGACGCGGCTTGGGATGCCGTCTGGACCCCAGCTGGTCTGCTCAGGCTCTGAGGACGCGGCTTGGGATGCCGTCTGGACCCCAGCTGGTCTGCTCAGGCTCTGAGGACGCGGCTTGGGATGCCGTCTGGACCCCAGCTGGTCTGCTCAGGCTCTGAGGACGCGGCTTGGGATGCCGTCTGAACCCCAGCTGGTCTGCTCAGGCTCTGAGGACGCGGCTTGGGATGCCGTCTGGACCCCAGCTGGGAATTTTTGTTTTTTTGTTGAAGCCGACTTTGTTTGTTTCACACCTGAAATGAGACAAGTGAACAAATTTCTTCCTGTCTGCCAAGCCGCCACATCACCTCATCTCTCCTGGTTTTGTAAAAACATCATACCCTCAGGCCCGACAGATGCTGGCTAGCAGAGTCTTGCCCTCTGCCAATTAGCACTGTGGCACGTCCCAGGGCGCGAGCCGAGAGGCTGTGGGTCTCTGCTAGAAGGGAGAGGCTGTGGGTCTCTGCTAGAGGGGAGAGGCTGTGCGTCTCTGCTAGAGGGGAGAGGCTGTGCGTCTCTGCTAGAGGGGAGAGGCTGTGCGTCTCTGCTAGAGGGGAGAGGCTGTGCGTCTCTGCTAGAGGGGAGAGGCTGTGCGTCTCTGCTAGAGGGGAGAGGCTGTGCGTCTCTGCTAGAGGGGAGAGGCTGTGCGTCTCTGCTAGAGGGGAGAGGCCCTCCAGTCAGACAGGGATAATACAGGACCTTGTCTCAGCCTGGTCAATGACCTGCCATGTGACATGTTGCCAACAAGTGACTGTATTGTGGTGTGTGGGCACCCACAGAGACGAGCTCCAGCGCATGTCTGTCTGTAGTTCTGTCTTCGTTCTGTTGTGTGGTACCATTAGCCTGGATCACCCTTCAACTATATAAGCAAGGCAACAGGAAACATGTCGTCACCCACGTATGATGCAGCGCCCTTCTGGGCCAATCTGTGTCAATTTATAAATACCTGATGTATGTAGCAGGCCAAAGTCACAGAAGCTGGCTGGCAGCAGGAGAAGGTCGGCAAGGCTGGCTGGCAGCAGGAGAAGGTCGTCGAGACTGGCTGGCAGCAGGAGAAGGTCGTCGAGGCTGGCTGGCAGCAGGAGAAGGTCGCCGAGGCTGGCTGGCAGCAGGAGAAGGTCGCCGAGGCTGGCTTGCAGCAGGAGAAGGTCGCCGAGGCTGGCTGGCAGCAGGAGAAGGTCGCAGAGGCTGGCTGGCAGCAGGAGAAGGTTGCTGAGGCTGGCTGGCAGCCTGGCATGCTCCAGAAGTGCCCCACAGCACCACCAGGACAGAAAGGAAGTACCATCTAGGAGCCAGGTAGACCCACCTGGGCTGGGCTCAGATCAGAGTAGCTACATGAGGAGGAGGTGGGTCCATCTGAAAGGTCGTCTATGTGTCTCTCTGTGGTGGTTCACCTAGAGGTCTGGGGCTGTCAGGCTGTCTTCTGATTGGACCTGGAGGTCTGGGGCTGTCAGGCTGTCTTCTGATTGGACCTGGAGGTCTGGGGCTGTCAGGCTGCTTTCTGATTGGACCTGGAGGTCTGGGGCTGTCAGCCTGCCCGCTGTACTGTAGCCCAGGGCTGAGCCTTAAGGATCAATTGGATGGAAGGAGGGAGGTTTGGCCAGAGACTGACTGACTGGGGCATATGGCTGCTATATGGTCTCAGGGAGGACTCGGGGCTGGCTGACTCTTCTCCCCTCTCCTGGCCAGGCTCCTCAGCACAGGGACAGATGGAGTCTCTGCTCAGACAACCAGCCTTGTACTGGGCTCTAAGCCTGAGGTCTGGCGAGGCCCAAAACGCTGGCCCTGCTAAGTTACATCTCTCTCCCAGAAGACTAATGTAAGTTGAGGGTGGATTCTCTGGGGTTTGGAACTGTGTGGGAGAACATGATGTGTCGTCCATGATTCAGGGCCTTGGGCTGGGCAGGTAAAGCTCCTCGCTCCTCTCTGCTCTCTGACCTGTCGTGTGGTCTGAAGCCAGTCCTGGCTGCCCTGTGCTGGTTATGCGGAGTCAGAGCAGGACACTGTTCCACTCTGCAGCTGGCCTGTGCTGGTTATGTGGAGTCAGAGCAGGACACTGTTCCACTCTGCAGCTGGCCCTGTGCTGGTTATGCAGAGTCAGAGCAGGACACTGTTCCACTCTGCAGCTGGCCCTGTGCTGGTTATGCGGAGTCAGAGCAGGACACTGTTCCACTCTGCAGCTGGCCCTGTGCTGGTTATGCGGAGTCAGAGCAGGACACTGTTCCACTCTGCAGCTGGCCTGTGCTGGTTATGCGGAGTCAGAGCAGTACACTGTTCCACTCTGCAGCTGGCCCTGTGCTGGTTATGCAGAGTCAGAGCAGGACACTGTTCCACTCTGCAGCTGGCCCTGTGCTGGTTATGTGGAGTCAGAGCAGGACACTGTTCCACTCTGCAGCTGGGAATGTGGAGTCAGAGTAGGACACTGTTCCACTCTGCAGCTGGCCCTGTGCTGGTTATGTGGAGTCAGAGCAGGACACTGTTCCACTCTGCAGCTGGCCCTGTGCTGGTTATGTGGAGTCAGAGCAGGACACTGTTCCACTCTGCAGCTGGCCCTGTTCTGGTTATGCGGAGTCAGAGCGGGACACTGTTCCACTCTGCAGCTGGCCCTGTGCTGGTTATGTGGAGTCAGAGCAGGACACTGTTCCACTCTGCAGCTGGCCCTGTGCTGATTATGCGGAGTCAGAGCAGGACACTGTTCCACTCTGCAGCTGGCCCTGTGCTGGTTATGTGGAGTCAGAGCAGGACACTGTTTCACTCTGCAGCTGGCCCTGTGCTGATTATGCGGAGTCAGAGCAGGACACTGTTCCACTCTGCAGCTGGCCCTGTGCTGGTTATGTGGAGTCAGAGCAGGACACTGTTTCACTCTGCAGCTGCAGTGAGTCCTGTCTCAGGCTGGTGAGGTGTCCCCCACTCTCAGGAGCTGTATTAGACAGGCAGTGGGAAGGTGAACGGAAAGGCTCTGGAGCAACGAACCGCCCTTGCTGTCTCTGCCTGGCCTGTTCCCCTCTTTCCACCGGGATTCTCTGCCTCTAACCCTATTACAGGGGCTGAGTCACTGGCTTGCTGGGGCTCTCTCATGCCATCCCTGGAGGGGGTGCGTCACCTGAGTGGGTTGATTCACTGTTGTGGTCATCCTGTCTGGGTTGGCGCCCCCCCCCCCTTGGGTTGTGCCGTGGCGGAGATCTTTGTGGGCTATACTCAGCCTTGTCTCAGGATGGTAAGTTGGTGGTTGAAGATATCCCTCTAGTGGTGTGGGGGCTGTGCTTTGGCAAAGTGGGTGGGGTTATATCCTTCCTGTTTGGCCCTGTCCGGGGGTGTCCTCGGATGGGGCCACAGTGTCTCCTGACCCCTCCTGTCTCAGCCTCCAGTATTTATGCTGCAGTAGTTTATGTGTCGGGGGGCTGGGGTCAGTTTGTTATATCTGGAGTACTTCTCCTGTCCTATTCGGTGTCCTGTGTGAATCTAAGTGTGCGTTCTCTAATTCTCTCCTTCTCTCTTTCTTTCTCTCTCTCGGAGGACCTGAGCCCTAGGACCATGCCCCAGGACTACCTGACATGATGACTCCTTGCTGTCCCCAGTCCACCTGGCCATGCTGCTGCTCCAGTTTCAACTTCCACCTGACTGTGCTGCTGCTCCAGTTTCAACTGTTCTGCCTTATTATTATTCGACCATGCTGGTCATTTATGAACATTTGAACATCTTGGCCATGTTCTGTTATAATCTCCACCCGGCACAGCCAGAAGAGGACTGGCCACCCCACATAGCCTGGTTCCTCTCTAGGTTTCTTCCTAGGTATTGGCCTTTCTAGGGAGTTTTTCCTAGCCACCGTGCTTCTACACCTGCATTGCTTGCTGTTTGGGGTTTTAGGCTGGGTTTCTGTACAGCACTTTGAGATATCAGCTGATGTACGAAGGGCTATATAAATAAATTTGATTTGATTTGAGACAGGCAACGATGGTTACTCTGCCGCTCTGCTCATTGATTGGTTGGAAGGTGAGCTCAGACATCCAGTCTCACACTCCACCATCGCCATGGGAGACGCTAGGCAGAAATGAACAAACAGCCGTGGGGTGGGTGAGAGGCGGGGGCTGTGAAACTCTCCACTTCAATGTGAGTCTCCGGTGGAAGGTCTGTCTCCCTCCTCAAATTGAACAATGATGCAGTCTGTCTACAGTCACATCCTGCCAGTCTGAGAACCATTCAGTGTGTCTGTCTACAGTCACATCCTGCCTGTCTACAGTCACATCCTGCCAGTCTGAGAACCATTCAGTGTGTCTGTCTACAGTCACATCCTGCCTGTCTACAGTCACATCCTGCCTGTCTACAGTCACATCCTGCCTGTCTACAGTCACATCCTGCCTGTCTGAGAACCATTCAGTGTGTTTGTCTACAGTCACATCCTGTCTGTCTACAGTCACATCCTGTCTGTCTACAGTCACATCCTGCCTGTCTACAGTCACATCCTGCCTGTCCACAGTCACATCATGCCTGTCTATCATTCAGTGTGTCTGTCTACAATCACATCCTGCCTGTATACAGTCACATCCTGCCATCCTGCTCCCACCCATCCAGGACATTTTAGTTTGACATTTTTGTCATTTTGAATTCAATCAATAATTTATAAAGTCTTTTTTACATCAGCCAATGTCACAAACTGCTATACAGAATCCCAGCCTAAAACCCCAAACAGCAAGCAATGCAGCTGTATAAGCACGGTGGCTAGGAAAAACTCCCTAGAAAGGCCAATACCTAGGAAGAAACCTAGAGAGGAACCAGGCTATGAAGGGTGGCCAGTCCTCTTCTGGCTGTGCCGGGTGGAGATTATAAACCTAGAAAGGAACCAGGCTATGAAGGGTGGCCAGTCCTCTTCTGGCTGTGCCGGGTGGAGATTATAAACCTAGAGAGGAACCAGGCTATGAAGGGTGGCCAGTCCTCTTCTGGCTGTGCCGGGTGGAGATTATAAACCTAGAGAGGAACCAGGCTATGAAGGGTGGCCAGTCCTCTTCTGGCTGTGCCGGGTGGAGATTATAAACCTAGAGAGGAACCAGGCTATGAAGGGTGGCCAGTCCTCTTCTGGTTGTGCCGGGTGGAGATTATAACAGAACATGGCCAAGAATGGAACTCAGGCTGTAATACAATAAAATATGGAGGGATATGACTCTATGTCAACAACAACGCTGAAACCACATTAGGAGCCTGTCTGAGTACCATTCAGTGGGTCGGTCACATTAGGAGAGGATGTAGCCTGCCTGAGTACCATTCAGTGGGTCGGTCACATTAGGAGCCTGTCTGAGTACCATTCAGTGGGTCGGTCACATTAGGAGATGATGTAGCCTGTCTGAGTACCATTCAGTGGGTCGGTCACATTAGGAGCCTGTCTGAGTACCATTCAGTGGGTCGGTCACATTAGGAGCCTGTCTGAGTACCATTCAGTGGGTCGGTCACATTAGGAGCCTGTCTGAGTACCATTCAGTGGGTCGGTCACATTGGGAGATGATGGAGCCTGTCTGAGTACCATTCAGCGGGTCGTCACATTAGGAGATGATGGAGCCTGTCTGAGTACCATTCAGTGGGTCGGTCACATTAGGAGATGATGGAGCCTGTCTGAGTACCATTCAGTGGGTCGGTCACATTAGGAGATGATGGAGCCTGTCTGAGTACCATTCAGTGGGTCGGTCACATTAGGAGATGATGGAGCCTGTCTGAGTACCATTCAGTGGGTCGGTCACATTAGGAGCCTGTCTGAGTACCATTCAGTGGGTCGGTCACATTAGGAGCCTGTCTGAGTACCATTCAGCGGGTCGTCACATTAGGAGATGATGGAGCCTGTCTGAGTACCATTCAGTGGGTCGGTCACATTAGGAGATGATGGAGCCTGTCTGAGTACCATTCAGTGGGTCGGTCACATTAGGAGATGATGGAGCCTGTCTGAGTACCATTCAGTGGGTCGGTCACATTAGGAGCCTGTCTGAGTACTATTCAGTGGGTCGGTCACATTAGTAGATGATGGAGCCTGTCTGAGTACCATTCAGTGGGTCGGTCACATTAGTAGATGATGGAGCCTGTCTGAGTACCATTCAGTGGGTCGGTCACATTAGTAGATGATGGAGCCTGTCTGAGTACCATTCAGTGGGTCGGTCACATTAGATGATGGAGCCTGTCTGAGTACCATTCAGAGGGTCGGTCACATTAGGAGCCTGTCTGAGTACCATTCAGTGGGTCGGTCACATTAGGAGCCTGTCTGAGTACCATTCAGTGGGTCGGTCACATTAGGAGATGATGTAGCCTGTCTGAGTACCATTCAGTGGGTCGGTCACATTAGTAGATGATGGAGCCTGTCTGAGTACCATTCAGTGGGTCGGTCACATTAGTAGATGATGGAGCCTGTCTGAGTACCATTCAGTGGGTCGGTCACATTAGGAGATGATGGAGCCTGTCTGAGTACCATTCAGTGGGTCGGTCACATTAGGAGATGATGGAGCCTGTCTGAGTACCATTCAGTGGGTCGGTCACATTAGGAGATGATGGAGCCTGTCTGAGTACCATTCAGTGGGTCGGTCACATTAGGAGATGATGGAGCCTGTCTGAGTACCATTCAGTGGGTCGGTCACATTAGGAGATGATGGAGCCTGTCTGAGTACCATTCAGTGGGTCGGTCACATTAGTAGATGATGGAGCCTGTCTGAGTTCCATTCAGTGGGTCGGTCACATTAGGAGCCTGTCTGAGTACCATTCAGTGGGTCGGTCACATTAGGAGATGATATATTTCCTTCAGATTACACAGATCCAAAAAGCAACTCCCATATCTACTGGGTGAAATACCACAGTGTGACATCACAGAGAGATCAGTTGGAATACCACAGTGTGACATCACAGAGAGATCAGTTGGAATACCACAGTGTGACATCACAGAGAGATCAGTTGGAATACCACAGTGTGACATCACAGAGAGATCAGGTGGAATACCACAGTGTGACATCACAGAGAGATCAGGTGGAATACCACAGTGTGACATCACAGAGAGATCAGGTGGAATACCACAGTGTGACATCACAGAGAGAGCAGGTGGAATACCACAGTGTGACATCACAGCAGCAAGATGTGTGACCTGTTGCCACAAGAAAAGGGCAACCAGTGAAGAACAAACACCATTGTAAATACAACCCATATTTATGTTGATTTATTTTCCCTTTTGTACTTTAACTATTTGCACATCGTTATAACACTGTATAAAGACATAATATGACATTTGTGATGTCTTTATTCTTTTGGAACATCTGTGAGTGTAATGTTTACTGGTCATTTTGATGGTTTATTTCACTTTTGTTTATTATCCATTTCACTTGCTCTGGCGATGTTAACATATGTTTCCCCATGACAATAAAGGCCTTTAAATTAAATTGAGAGAGAGAGAGGACTGAATACTGGACTACTGCAACACACTGCTGCATGGATATGAGATATATATATAAATATATTAGTATTTGGAAAAAAATACTTGAATCAGTCATAGAGCCCATTGCCCTTTATGGTTGTGAGGTCTGGGGTTCGCTCACCAACCAAGAATTCCCAAAATGGAACAAACACCAAATTGAGACTCTGCATGCAGAATTCTGCAAAAAATATACCCTCTGTGTACAACGTAGAACACCAAATAATGCATGCAGAGCAGAATTAGGCTGATACCCGCTAATTATAAATATCCAGAAAAGAGCTGTTAAATTCTACAACCACCTAAAAGGAAGTGATTCACAAACCTTCCATAACAAAGCCATCACCTACAGAGAGATGAACCTGGAGAAGAGTCCCCTAAGCAAGCTGGTCCTGGGGCTCTGGTCACAAACACACCCCACAGAGCCCCAGGACAGCAGCACAATTAGACCCAATCAAATCATGAGAAAACAAAAAGATAATTACTTGACACATTGGAAAGAATTAACAAAAAAACGGAGCAAACTAGAATGCTATTTGGCCCTAAACAGAGAGTACACAGCGGCAGAATACCTGACCACTGTGACTGACCCTAAACAGAGAGTACACAGCGGCAGAATACCTGACCACTGTGACTGACCCTAAACAGAGAGTACACAGCGGCAGAATACCTGACCACTGTGACTGACCCTAAACAGAGAGTACACAGCGGCAGAATACCTGACCACTGTGACTGACCCTAAACAGAGAGTACACAGCGGCAGAATACCTGACCACTGTGACTGACCCTAAGCAGAGAGTACACAGCGGCAGAATAAATGACCACTGTGACTGGCCCTAAACAGCGAGTACACAGTGGCAGAATACCTGACCACTGTGACTGACCCTAAACAGAGAGTACACAGTGGCAGAATACCTGACCACTGTGATTGACCCTAAGCAGAGAGTACACAGTGGCAGAATACCTGACCACTGTGACTGGCCCTAAACAGAGAGTACACAGTGGCAGAATACCTGACCACTGTGATTGACCCTAAGCAGAGAGTACACAGTGGCAGAATACCTGACCACTGTGACTGACCCTAAACAGAGAATACACAGCGGCAGAATACCTGACCACTGTGACTGACCCTAAACAGAGAGTACACAGTGGCAGAATACCTGACCACTGTGACTGACCCTAAACAGAGAGTACACAGTGGCAGAATACCTGACCACTGTGACTGACCCTAAACAGAGAGTACACAGTGGCAGAATACCTGACCACTGTGACTCACCCTAAACAGAGAGTACACAGTGGCAGAATACCTGACCACTGTGACTGACCCTAAACAGAGAGTACACAGTGGCAGAATACCTGACCACTGTGACTGATCCTAAACAGAGAGACACAGTGGCAGAATACCTGACCACTGTGACTGACCCTAAACAGAGAGTACACAGCGGCAGAATACCTGACCACTGTGACTGACCCTAAACAGAGAGTACACAGTGGCAGAATACCTGACCACTGTGACTGACCCTAAACAGAGAGTACACAGTGGCAGAATACCTGACCACTGTGACTGACCCTAAACAGAGAGTACACAGCGGCAGAATACCTGACCACTGTGACTGACCCTAAACAGAGAGTACACAGCGGCAGAATACCTGACCACTGTGACTGACCCTAAGCAGAGAGTACACAGTTACAGAATACCTGACCACTGTGACTGACCCAAACTTAAGGAAAGCTTTTACTATGTCCAGACTCAGTGAGCATAGCCTGCATTGCTTGCTGTTTGGGGTTTTAGGCTGGGTTTCTGTACAGCACTTTGAGATATCAGCTGATGTACGAAGGGCTATATAAATACATTTGATTTGATTTGATTTGCTATTGAGAAAGGCCACCGTAGGCAGACATGGCTCTCAAGAGAAGACAGGCTATGTGCTCACTGCCCACAAAATGAGGTGGAAACTGAGCTGCACTTCCTAACCTGCACAATGTAGGGAGAGAGACATATTTTCCTCAGATTACACAGACCCACTGATAATTCAAAATTCAAAAACGAACTACATTTTGATAAACTCCCATATCTACTGGGTGAAATACCACAGTGTGCATCACAGCTGGGTGTAGCTGGTGGTAGGGGGGTGTAGCTGGTGGTAGGGGGGTGTAGCTGGTGGTAAGGGGGTGTAGCTGGTGGTAGGGGGGTGTAGCTGGGTGGTAGGGGGGTGTAGCTGGGTGGTAGGGGGGTGTAGCTGGGTGGTAGGGGGGTGTAGCTGGTGGTAGGGGGGTGTAGCTGGGTGGTAGGGGGGTGTAGCTGGGTGGTAGGGGGGTGTAGCTGGGTGGTAGGGGGGTGGTAGGGGGTGTAGCTGGGTGGTAGGGGGTGTAGCTGGTGGTAGGGGGGGGTGTAGCTGGGTGGTAGGGGGGGTGTAGCTGGGTGGTAGGGGGGGGTGTAGCTGGGTGGTAGGGGGGTGTAGCTGGGTGGTAGGGGGGGTGTAGCTGGGTGGTAGAGGGGTGTAGCTGGGTGGTAGAGGGGTGTAGCTGGGTGGTAGGGGGGTGTAGCTGGTGGGTAGGGGGGTGTAGCTGGGTGGTAGGGGGGTGTAGCTGGGTGGTAGGGGGGGTGGTAGAGGGGTGTAGCTGGGTGGTAGGGGGGAGGTAGAGGGGTGGTAGGGGGGTGTAGCTGGGTGGTAGGGGGGAGGTAGAGGGGTGGTAGGGGAGTGTAGCTGGGTGGTAGAGGGGTGTAGCTGGGTGGTAGGGGGGTGTAGCTGGATGGTAGGGTGGTGGTAGGGGGTGTAGCTGGGTGGTAGAGGGGTATAGCTGGGTGGTAGAGGGGTGTAGCTGGGTGGTAGGGGGGTGTAGCTGGGTGGTAGGGGGGGAGGTAGAGGGGTGGTAGGGGAGTGTAGCTGGGTGGTAGAGGGGTGTAGCTGGGTGGTAGGGGGGTGTAGCTGGATGGTAGGGTGGTGGGTAGGGGGTGTAGCTGGGTGGTAGAGGGGTATAGCTGGGTGGTAGAGGGGTGTAGCTGGGTGGTAGGGGGGTGTAGCTGGGTGGTAGGGGGTGTAGATGGGTGGTAGGAGGGGGTGGTAGAGGGGTGGTAGGGGGGTGGTAGAGGGGTGTAGCTGGGTGGTAGGGTGGTGGTAGGGGTGTAGCTGGGTGGTAGAGAGGTGTAGCTGGGTGGTAGGGGGGGTGGTAGCTGGGTGGTAGGGGGGTGTAGCTGGGTGGTAGGGGGGTGTAGCTGGGTGGTAGGGTAGTAGGGGGGTGTGGTAGAGGGGTGGTAGGGGGTGTAGCTGGGTGGTAGAGGGGTGGTAGGGGGTGGTAGGGGGTGTAGCTGGGTGGTAGCTGGTGGTAGGGGGGTGTAGCTGGTGGTAGGGGGGTGTAGCTGGGTGGTAGGGGGTGTAGCTGGTGGTAGGGGGGTGTAGCTGGTGGTAGGGGGGTGTAGCTGGGTGGTAGGGGGGTGTAGCTGGGTGGTAGGGGGTGTAGCTGGGTGGTAGGGGGTGTAGCTGGTGGTAGGGGGGGTGTAGGGGGGTGGTAGAGGGGTGTAGCTGGGTGGTAGGGGGGGTGGTAGAGGGGTGTAGCTGGGTGGTAGAGGGGTGTAGCTGGGTGGTAGGGGGGTGTAGCTGGGTGGTAGGGTGGTGGTAGGGGGTGTAGCTGGGTGGTAGGGGGGTGGTAGGGTGGTGGTAGGGGGTGTAGCTGGGTGGTAGGGGGGTGGTAGGGGGTGGTAGAGGGGTGTAGCTGGGTGGTAGGGGGGTGTAGCTGGGTGGTAGGGGGGTGTAGCTGGGTGGTAGAGGGGTGTAGCTGGGTGGTAGGGGGGTGTATCTGGGTGGAAGGGGGGTGTAGCTGGGTGTTAGGGGGGTGTAGCTGGGTGGTAGGGTGGTGGTAGGGGGTGTAGCTGGGTGGTAGGGGGGTGGTAGGGGGGTGTAGCTGGGTGGTAGGGGGGTGGTAGGGGGGTATAGCTGGGTGGGTAGGGGGGTGTAGCTGGGTGGTAGGGGGGTGTAGCTGGGTGGTAGGGGTTTGTAGTAGCTGCACTTTTAGCACTTTCATTCCTGCGTCTGCCTCCTCCTCCCCTCTCCTTCCCCTCTCCTTCCCCTCTCCTTCCCTCTCCTCTCCTCTCCTCTCCTCTCCTCTCCTCTCCTCTCCTCTCCTTCCCCTCTCCTCTCCTTCCCCTCTCCTCTCCTCTCTCCTCTCCTTCCCCTCTCCTCTCCTTCCCCTCTCCTCTCCTTCCCCTCTCCTCTCCTCTCCTCTCCCTCTCCCCCTCCCTCCCCTCCCCTCCCCTCCCCTCCTCTCCCTCCCCTCCTCTCCCTCCCCTCCCTCTTCTCCCCTCCCCTCTAATCCCCTCCCCTCCTCTCCTCTCCCCTCCTCTCCTCTCCTCTCCCCTCCTCTCCCCTCCTCTCCTCTCCTCTCCCCTCCCCTCTCTCCTCCTCTCCTCTCCCCTCCCTCCCCCCCTCCCCTCCCCTCCTCTCCTCTCCTCTCCCTCCCCTCCCCTCCTCTCCTCTCCTCTCCCCTCCCCTCCCCTCCTCTCCTCCCTCCCCTCCCCCCCCTCCCTCCCCTCCCCTCCCTCCTCTCCCCTCCTCTCCCCTCCTCTCCTCTCCATTTCCTCTCCCCTCCTCTCCCCTCCTCTCCCCTCCCCTTCTCTCCCTCCCTCCTCCTCTCCCCTTCTCTCCCCTCCCCTCCCCTCCCCTCCTCTCCCCTCCTCTCCCCTCTCTCCTCTCCATTCCCTCTCCCCTCCTCTCCCCTCCTCTCCCTCCCCTCCTCTCCCTTCTCTCCCCTCCCTCCCCTCCCCTCCCCTCCCTCTCCTCTCCTCTCCTCTCCTCTCCTCTCCTCTCCTCTCCTCTCCCCTCCCCTCTCCTCTCCTCTCCTCTCCTCTCCCCTCCCCTCCCCTCCTCTCCTCTCCTCTCCTCTCCTCTCCCCTCCCCTCCCCTCCCCTCCTCTCCTCCCTCCCTCCCCTCCCCTCCCCTCCCCTCCCCTCCCCTCCCCTCCTCTCCCCTCCCTCCTCTCCTCTCCCCTCCTCTCCCCTCCTCTCCTCTCCCCTCCCCTCCTCTCTCTCATGTCCTCCCCCTCTCCTGTCCTCTCCTCCCTCCTGTCCTCCCTCCTGTCATCCCCTCTCCTCTCCTCCCCCCCTGTCCTCCCCCTCTCCCCTCCCCTCCTCTCCCCTCCCCTCCCCTCCTCTCCTCCCTCTCTCCTCCTTTCTCTCTCTTTCCTCTGTCTCCCATCCCCTCTCTCTCTCTTTCCCCAACATCCTCTCTCCTCCTTTCTCTCTCTTTCCCCAACATCCTCCCTCTTTTCTCCTTTCTCTCTCTTTCCCCAACATCCTCTCTCCTCCTTTCTCTCTCTCTCTCTCCCCAACATCCTCTCTCCCTCGCTCTCTTTCCCCAACATCCTCCCTCCCTCTCTTCTCCTTTCTCTCTCTCTCCCCAACATCCTCTCTCCCTCGCTCTCTTTCCCCAACATCCTCTCTCCCTCGCTCTCTTTCCCCAACATCCTCTCTCCCTCGCTCTCTTTCCCCAACATCCTCTCTCCCTCGCTCTCTTTCCCCAACATCCTCTCTCCCTCTCTTCTCCTGTCTCTCTTTCCCCAACATCCTCTCTCCTCCTTTCTCTCTCTTTCCCCAACATCCTCCCTCCCTCTCTTCTCCTTTCTCTCTCTTTCCCCAACATCCTCTCTCCCTCTCTCCTCCTTCCTCTCTCTTTTCCTCTGTCTCCCATCCCCTCTCTTGCTCTTTCCCCAACATCCTCTCTCTTGCTCTTTCCCCAACATCCTCTCTCTCTCTCTCTCTCCGCAACATCCACCTCCCTCGCTCTCTCTCTCTCCCCAACATCCTCGCTCTCTCTCTCCCCAACATCCTCGCTCTCTCTCTCCCCAACATCCTCGCTCTCTCTCTTCCCAACATCCTCGTTCTCTCTCTTCCCAACATCCTCGCTCTCTCTCTCCCCAACATCCTCGCTCTCTCTCTCTCCCAACATCCTCTCTCCCTCGCTCTCTTTCCCCAACATCCTCTCTCCCTCTCTTCTCCTGTCTCTCTTTCCCCAACATCCTCTCTCCCTCTCTTCTCCTGTCTCTCTTTCCCCAACATCCTCTCTCCTCCTTTCTCTCTCTTTCCCCAACATCCTCCCTCCCTCTCTTCTCCTTTCTCTCTCTTTCCCCAACATCCTCTCTCCCTCTCTCCTCCTTCCTCTCTCTTTTCCTCTGTCTCCCATCCCCTCTCTTGCTCTTTCCCCAACATCCTCTCTCTCTCTCTCTCTCCGCAACATCCACCTCCCTCGCTCTCTCTCTCTCCCCAACATCCTCGCTCTCTCTCTCCCCAACATCCTCGCTCTCTCTCTTCCCAACATCCTCGCTCTCTCTCTCCCCAACATCCTCGCTCTCTCTCTTCCCAACATCCTCGCTCTCTCTCTCCCCAACATCCTCGCTCTCTCTCTCCCCAACATCCTCGCTCTCTCTCTCCCCAACATCCTCGCTCTCTCTCTCCCCAACATCCTCGCTCTCTCTCTCCCCAACATCCTCGCTCTCTCTCTCTCCCCAACATCCTCTCTCCCTCGCTCTCTTTCCCCAACATCCTCTCTCCTCCTTTCTCTCTCTCTCCCCAACATCCTCTCTCCCTCGCTCTCTTTCCCCAACATCCTCCCTCCCTCTCTTCTCCTTTCTCTCTCTCTCCCCAACATCCTCCCTCCCTCTCTTCTCCTTTCTCTCTCTTTCCCCAACATCCTCTCTCCTCCTTTCTCTCTCTTTCCCCAACATCCTCTCTCCCTCTCTTCTCCTGTCTCTCTTTCCCCAACATCCTCTCTCCCTCTCTTCTCCTGTCTCTCTTTCCCCAACATCCTCTCTCCCTCTCTTCTCCTGTCTCTCTTTCCCCAACATCCTCTCTCCTCCTTTCTCTCTCTTTCCCCAACATCCTCTCTCCCTCTCTTCTCCTGTCTCTCTTTCCCCAACATCCTCTCTCCCTCTCTTCTCCTGTCTCTCTCTTTCCCCAACATCCTCTCTCTTCTCCTGTCTCTCTTTCCCCAACATCCTCCCTCTCTCTCTTCTCCTTTCTCTCTCTTTCCCCAACATCCTCTCTCCCTCTCTCCTCCTTCCTCTCTCTTTTCCTCTGTCTCCCATCCCCTCTCTTGCTCTTTCCCCAAAATCCTCTCTCTCCCCAACATCCACCTCCCTCGCTCTCTCTCTCTCCCCAACATCCTCTCTCTCTCTCTCCCCCCAACATCCTCGCTATCTCTCTCTCCCCAACATCCTCGCTCTCTCTCTCTCCCCAACATCCTCGCTCTCTCTCTCTCCCCAACATCCTCGCTCTCTCTCTCTCCCCAACATCCTCTCTCCCTCTCTCTCCCCAACATCCTCTCTCCCTCGCTCTCTTTCCCCAACATCCTCCCTCCCTCTCTTCTCCTTTCTCTCTTTCCCCAACATCCTCTCTCCTCCCCCAACATCCTCTCTCTTCCTTTCTCTCTCTTTCCCCAACATCCTCTCTCCCTCTCTTCTCCTTTCTCTCTTTCCCCAACATCCTCTCTTCTCCTTTCTCTCTCTTTCCCCAACATCCTCTCTCCTCCTTTCTCTCTCTCTCCCCAACATCCTCTCTCCCTCGCTCTCTTTCCCCAGCATCCTCCCTCCCTCTCTTCTCCTTTCTCTCTCTCCCCAACATCCTCTCTCCCTCGCTCTCTTTCCCCAGCATCCTCCCTCCCTCTCTTCTCCTTTCTCTCTCTCTCCCCAACATCCTCTCTCCCTCGCTCTCTTTCCCCAACATCCTCCCTCCCTCTCTTCTCCTTTCTCTCTCTCTCCCCAACATCCTCTCTCCCTCGCTCTCTTTCCCCAACATCCTCCCTCCCTCTCTTTCCCCAACATCCTCCCTCCCTCTCTTCTCCTTTCTCTCTTTCCCCAACATCCTCCCTCCCTCTCTTCTCCTGTCTCTCTCTTTCCCCAACAGCCTCTCTCTTCTCCTGTCTCTCTTTCCCCAACATCCTCCCTCCCTCTCTTCTCTTTCCCCAACATC
Organism: Oncorhynchus kisutch; assembly: GCF_002021735.2. Classification (NCBI taxonomy): domain Eukaryota; kingdom Metazoa; phylum Chordata; class Actinopteri; order Salmoniformes; family Salmonidae; genus Oncorhynchus; species Oncorhynchus kisutch. Next base: position 14,552,196 of record NW_022261979.1, read on the forward strand.
CTCTCTCCTCCTTTCTCTCTCTTTCCCCAACATCCTCCCTCCCTCTCTTCTCCTTTCTCTCTCTTTCCCCAACATCCTCCCTCCCTCTCTTCTCCTTTCTCTCTCTTTCCCCAACATCCTCTCTCCTCCTTTCTCTCTCTTTCCCCAACATCCTCCCTCCCTCCCTCTCTTCTCCTTTCTCTCTCTTTCCCCAACATCCTCCCTCCCTCTCTTCTCCTTTCTCTCTCTTTCCCCAACATCCTCTCTCCCTCTCTTCTCCTGTCTCTCTTTCCCCAACATCCTCCCTCCCTCTCTTCTCTTTTCTCTCTCTTTCCCCAACATCCTCTCTCCCTCTCTTCTCCTGTCTCTCTCTTTCCCCAACATCCTCCCTCCCTCTCTTCTCCTTTCTCTCTCTTTCCCCAACATCCTCCCTCCCTCTCTTCTCCTTTCTCTCTTTCCCCAACATCCTCTCTCCTCCTTTCTCTCTCTTTCCCCAACATCCTCCCTCCCTCTCTTCTCCTTTCTCTCTCTTTCCCCAACATCCTCCCTCCCTCTCTTCTCCTTTCTCTCTCTTTCCCCAACATCCTCTCTCCCTCTCTTCTCCTGTCTCTCTTTCCCCAACATCCTCCCTCCCTCTCTTCTCCTTTCTCTCTCTTTCCCCAACATCCTCTCTCCCTCTCTTCTCCTGTCTCTCTCTTTCCCCAACATCCTCCCTCCCTCTCTTCTCCTTTCTCTCTCTTTCCCCAACATCCTCCCTCCCTCTCTTCTCCTTTCTCTCTCTTTCCCCAACATCCTCCCTCCCTCTCTTCTCCTGTCTCTCTTTCCCCAACATCCTCTCTCCCTCGCTCTCTCTTTCCCCACCATCCTCCCTCGCTCTCTCTTTCCCCACCATCCTCCCTCCCTCTCTTCTCCTTTCTCTCTCCATCTCTTTCCCCAACATCTTCTCTCCCTCGCTCTCTCTTTCCCCACCATCCTCCCTCCCTCTCTTCTCCTTTCTCTCTCCATCTCTTTCCCCAACATCCTCTCTCTCTCTCTCTTTCCCCAACATCCTCTCTCCCTCTCTTCTCCTTTCTCTCTCCATCTCTTTCCCCAACATTCTCTCTCCCCTGCTGCATTGTGGGCACTCATTTCCATTGGAAGTCCTCCAGCACTGGGCACTTAAAATATGTATCTGTCTAGAGAGCGAATGTTAATGAAAGAGTCTGCTGCCGGGCAGCTGCCATTATCACGGGCCTATATAATGATTATAATGATCTATTGCTGGAACACATCTCTGTTAGACTGGCTGGGGGGACAGAGTGGGAGGGAGTGATGGACACATCTCTGTTAGACTGGCTGGGGACACAGAGTGGGAGGAAGTGATGGACACATCTCTGTTAGACTGGCTGGGGGACAGAGTGGGAGGGAGTGATGGACACATCTCTGTTAGACTGGCTGGGGGACAGAGTGGGAGGGAGAGGGTGTGATGGACACATCTCTGTTAGACTGGCTGGGGACACAGAGTGGGAGGAAGTGATGGACACATCTCTGTTAGACTGGCTGGGGGGACAGAGTGGGAGGAAGTGATGGACACATCTCTGTTAGACTGGCTGGGGACACAGAGTGGGAGGGAGTGATGGACACATCTCTGTTAGACTGGCTGGGGGGACAGAGTGGGAGGAAGTGATGGACACATCTCTGTTAGACTGGCTGGGGACACAGAGTGGGAGGGAGTGATGGACACATCTCTGTTAGACTGGCTGGGGACAGAGTCCGAGGAAGAGGGAGTAATGGACACATCTCTGTTAGACTGGCTGGGGACACAGTGAGGGAGAGGGAGTAGGAGATGTAGAGAGGGAGGATAGGATAAGGACAGGAAGTGCCAGGGAGAGGGAGAATGGGATAAGGACAGGAAGTGCCAGGGAGAGGGAGGATGGGATAAGGACAGGAAGTGCCAGGGAGAGTGGGGATGGGATAAGGACAGGAAGTACCAGGGAGAGGGAGGATGGGATAAGGACAGGAAGTGCCAGGGAGAGGGAGGATGGGATAAGGACAGGAAGTGCCAGGGAGAGGGAGGATGGGATAAGGACAGGAAGTGCCAGGGAGAGGGAGGATGGGATAAGGACAGGAAGTGCCAGGGAGAGGGAGGATGGGATAAGGACAGGAAGTGCCAGGGAGAGGGAGAGGGAGGATGGGATAAGGACAGGAAGTACCAGGGAGAGGGAGGATGGGATAAGGACAGGAAGTGCCAGGGAGAGGGAGAGGGAGGATGGGATAAGGACAGGAAGTGCCAGGGAGAGGGAGGATGGGATAAGGACAGGAAGTGCCAGGGAGAGGGAGGATGGGATAAGGACAGGAAGTACCAGGGAGAGGGAGAGGGAGGATGGGATAAGGACAGGAAGTGCCAGGGAGAGGGAGGATGGGATAAGGACAGGAAGTGCCAGGGAGAGGGGAGGATGGGATAAGGACAGGAAGTGCCAGGGAGAGGGAGGATGGGATAAGGACAGGAAGTGCCAGGGAGAGGGAGGATGGGATAAGGACAGGAAGTGCCAGGGAGAGGGAGGATGGGATAAGGACAGGAAGTGCCAGGGAGAGGGAGAGGGAGGATGGGATAAGGACAGGAAGTGCCAGGGAGACAGAGGGATAAGGACAGGAAGTGCCAGGGAGAGGGAGGATGGGATAAGGACAGGAAGTGCCAGGGAGAGGGAGAGGGAGGATGGGATAAGGACAGGAAGTGCCAGGGAGAGGGAGGATGGGATAAGGACAGGAAGTGCCAGGGAGAGGGAGAGGGAGGATGGGATAGGGACAGGAAGTGCCAGGGAGACAGAGGGATAAGGACAGGAAGTGCCAGGGAGAGGGAGGATGGGATAAGGACAGGAAGTGCCAGGGAGAGGGAGGATGGGATAAGGACAGGAAGTGCCAGGGAGAGGGAGGATGGGATAAGGACAGGAAGTGCCAGGGAGAGGGAGGATGGGATAAGGACAGGAAGTGCCAGGGAGAGGGAGGATGGGATAAGGACAGGAAGTGCCAGGGAGAGGGAGGATGGGATAAGGACAGGAAGTGCCAGGGAGAGGGAGGATGGGATAAGGACAGGAAGTGCCAGGGAGAGGGAGGATGGGATAATGACAGGAAGTGCCAGGGAGAGGGAGAGGGAGGATGGGATAAGGACAGGAAGTGCCAGGGAGGATGGGATAAGGACAGGAAGTGCCAGGGAGAGGGAGGATGGGATAAGGACAGGAAGTGCCAGGGAGAGGGAGGATGGGATAAGGACAGGAAGTGCCAGGGAGAGGGAGGATGGGATAAGGACAGGAAGTGCCAGGGAGAGGGAGAGGGAGGATGGGATAAGGACAGGAAGTGCCAGGGAGAGGGAGGATGGGATAAGGACAGGAAGTGCCAGGGAGAGGGAGGATGGGATAAGGACAGGAAGTGCCAGGGAGAGGGAGGATGGGATAAGGACAGGAAGTGCCAGGGAGAGGGAGGATGGGATAAGGACAGGAAGTGCCAGGGAGAGGGAGAGGGAGGATGGGATAAGGACAGGAAGTGCCAGGGAGAGGGAGGGATAAGGACAGGAAGTGCCAGGGAGAGGGAGGGATAAGGACAGGAAGTGCCAGGGAGAGGGAGGACAGGAAGTGCCAGGGAGGATGGGATAAGGACAGGAAGTGCCAGGGAGAGGGAGACAGGAAGTGCCAGGGAGAGGGAGACAGGAAGTGCCAGGGAGAGGGAGACAGGAAGTGCCAGGGAGAGGGAGACAGGAAGTGCCAGGGAGAGGGAGGGATAATTTGATGTATTTGATTTGTTCTATTATTTAAATAAATACACTTATAAAATACAAATATATACTGAACAAAAACAGTTCATAAGGAAATCAGTCAGATGAAATAAATTCATTAGGACCTATTCTATGGATGTCACATGACAGGGCAGGGGCACAGCTATGGGTGGGCCTGGGAGGGCATAGGCCCACTCACTGTGGAGTCAGGCCCAGCCAATCAGAAGGACTTACAGACAGAAGTACTCCACAGCGCCCCCACCTGGACGTCCTGCAGGTGAAGAAGGCCGGCGTGCTTTTGTTGATTTTTTTGCTGTTGTACTTTTTACCCCCTTTTCTCCCCAATTTTCTTGATTTCCAATTGGTCGTTACAGTCTTGTCCCATCACTGCAACTCCCCTACGGACTCGGGAGAGGCGAAGGTCGAGAGCCGTGCGTCCTCTGAAACACGACCCTGCCAAGCCGCATTGCCTCTTGACACACTGCTCGCTTAACCCGGAAGCCAGCCCCTAAAGGGGGGGGGTGGAACATACTCAGTAGGGTCTCTGCCAAGCAGAACTGGTTCGTTTTTGCAGGGGGACTGTGTCCTACCTATCTAGCAACATTAAACGACCTGGTACTATCCACAGGATCAGATGGTTTATACCCTTTCTTCTTTAAGGTTGCTGCTCCGATCATCGCCAAGACCTGTCTCTGACCTGTTTAGCCTGTCTCTGACCTGTTTAACCTGTCTCTGACCTGTTTAACCTGTCTCTGACCTGTTTAACCTGTCTCTGACCTGTTTAACCTGTCTCTGACCTGTTTAGCCTGTCTCTGACCTGTTTAGCCTGTCTCTGACCTGTTTAACCTGTCTCTGACCTGTTTAACCTGTCTCTGACCTGTTTAACCTGTCTCTGACCTGTTTAACCTGTCTCTGACCTGTTTAACCTGTCTCTGACCTGTTTAACCTGTCTCTGACCTGTTTAACCTGTCTCTGACCTGTTTAACCTGTCTCTGACCTGTTTAACCTGTCTCTGACCTGTTTAGCCTGTCTCTGACCTGTTAACCTGTCTCTGACCTGTTTAACCTGTCTCTGACCTGTTTAACCTGTCTCTGACCTGTTTAACCTGTCTCTGACCTGTTTAACCTGTCTCTGACCTGTTTAACCTATCTCTGACCTGTTTAACCTGTCTCTGACCTGTTTAACCTGTCTCTGACCTGTTTAACCTGTCTCTGACCTGTTTAACCTATCTCTGACCTGTTTAACCTGCCTCTGACCTGTTTAACCTGTCTCTGACCTGTTTAACCTTTCTCTGACCTGTTTAACCTGTCTCTGACCTGTTTAACCTGTCTCTGACCTGTTTAACCTGTCTCTGACCTGTTTAGCCTGTCTCTGACCTGTTTAACCTGTCTCTGACCTGTTTAACCTGTCTCTGACCTGTTTAACCTGTCTCTGACCTGTTTAACCTATCTCTGACCTGTTTAACCTGTCTCTGACCTGTTTAACCTGTCTCTGACCTGTTTAACCTGTCTCTGACCTGTTTAACCTGTCTCTGACCTGTTTAACCTGTCTCTGACCTGTTTAACCTATCTCTGACCTGTTTAACCTGTCTCTGACCTGTTTAACCTGTCTCTGACCTGTTTAACCTGTCTCTGACCTGTTAACCTGTCTCTGACCTGTTTAACCTGTCTCTGACCTGTTTAACCTGTCTCTGACCTGTTAACCTGTCTCTGACCTGTTTAACCTGTCTCTGACCTGTTTAACCTGTCTCTGACCTGTTTAACCTGTCTCTGACCTGTTTAACCTGTCTCTGACCTGTTTAACCTGTCTCTGACCTGTTTAACCTGTCTCTGACCTGTTTAACCTGTCTCTGACCTGTTTAGCCTGTCTCTGACCTGTTAACCTGTCTCTGACCTGTTTAACCTGTCTCGACCTGTTAACCTGCCTCTGACCTTTTAAACCTGTCTCTGACCTGTTTAACCTGTCTCTGACCTGTTTAACCTGTCTCTGACCTGTTTAACCTGTCTCTGACCTGTTTAACCTGTCTCTGACCTGTTTAACCTGTCTCTGACCTGTTTAGCCTATCTCTGACCTGTTAACCTGTCTCTGACCTGTTTAACCTGTCTCTGACCTGTTTAACCTGTCTCTGACCTGTTTAACCTGTCTCTGACCTGTTTAGCCTGTCTCTGACCTGTTTAAGCCTGTCTCTGACCTGTTTAACCTGTCTCTGACCTGTTTAACCTGCCTCTGACCTGTTTAACCTGTCTCTGACCTGTTTAACCTGTCTCTGACCTGTTTAACCTGTCTCTGACCTGTTTAACCTGTCTCTGACCTGTTTAACCTGTCTCTGACCTGTTTAACCTGTCTCTGACCTGTTTAACCTGTCTCTGACCTGTTTAACCTGTCTCTGACCTGTTTAACCTGTCTCTGACCTGTTTTAACCTACCTCTGACCTGTTTAACCTATCTCTGACCTGTTTAACCTGTCTCTGACCTGTTAACCTGTCTTCTTTAAGGTTGCTGCTCCGATCATCGCCAAGACCTATCTCTGACCTGTTTAACCTGTCTCTGACCTGTTTAGCCTGTCTCTGACCTTTATAACCTGTCTCTGACCTGTTTAACCTGTCTCTGACCTGTTAACCTTCTCTGACCTGTTTAACCTTTCTCTGACCTGTTTAACCTGCCTCTGACCTGTTTAACCTGTCTCTGACCTGTTTAACCTGTCTCTGACCTGTTTAACCTGTCTCTGACCTGTTTAACCTGTCTCTGACCTGTTTAACCTGCCTCTGACCTGTTTAACCTGCCTCTGACCTGTTTAACCTGCCTCTGACCTGTTTAACCTGCCTCTGACCTGTTTAACCTGTCTCTGACCTGTTTAGCCTGTCTCTGACCTGTTTAACCTGTCTCTGACCTGTTTAACCTGTCTCTGACCTGTTTAACCTGTCTCTGATCTGTTTAACCTATCTCTGACCTGTTTAACCTGTCTCTGACCTGTTTAACCTGTCTCTGACCTGTTTAACCTTTCTCTGACCTGTTTAACCTGCCTCTGACCTGTTTAGCCTGTCTCTGACCTGTTTAACCTGTCTCTGACCTGTTTAACCTGTCTCTGACCTGTTTAACCTGTCTCTGACCTGTTTAACCTGTCTCTGACCTGTTTAACCTGTCTCTCCTCTCTGGGGAGGTTCCCAGTGCTTGGAAGGCAGCCACGGTGCATCCTTTATTTAAAGGGGGAGATCAAGCTGAGCCTAACTTCTATAGGACTGTTTCGATTTTGTCCCGTTTATCAAAAGTGTTGGAAAAACTGTCTTGATGTCTATAGTATTCTCTCTGCTATGCAATCGGGTTTCCTGCTCAGGTTATGGATGTGTCACTGCAACCTTAAAGGTCCTCAATGACGTCACCATTGCCCTTGATTCTAAGTAATGTGGTGCTGCTATTTTTTATTGACTTGGACAAAGCTTTTCATAGGGTAGATCATTCCATTCTTGTGGGCCGGCTAAGGATTATTGGTGTCTCTGAGGTGTCTCTGGCCTGGTTTGCTAACTACCTCTCTCAAAGACTGCAGTGTATAAAGTAAAAACAATCTGCTGTCTTTAGCCACTGCCTGTCACCAAGGGAGCACCCCAAGGCTCAATCCTAGGCCCCACGCTCTTCTCAGTTTACGTCAACAACATAGCTCAGGCAGTAGGAAGCTCTCCCATCCATTTATATGCAGAGGATACAGTCTTATACTCAGCTGGCCTCTCACCGGATGTTGTGTTAAATGCTCTACAACAAAGCTTTCTTAGTGTCCAACAAGCTTTCTCTGCCCTTAACCTTGTTCTGAACACCTCCGAAACAAAGGTCATGTGGTTTGGTAAGAAGAAGGTGTTGTTACTACCTCTGAGGGATTAGAGCTTTGAGGTAGTCACCTCACACAAGTACTTGGGAGTATGGCTAGACTGTACACTGTCCTTCTCTCAGCACATATCATAGCTGCAGGCTAAAGTTAAATCTAGACTTGGTTTCCTCTATCGTAAACGCTCCTCTTTCACCCCAGCTGCCAAACGAACCCTGATTCAGATGACCATCCTACCCATGCTAGATTACAGAGATGTAATTTATAGATCGGCAGGTAAGGGGGCTCTCGAGCGGCTAGATGTTCTTTACCATTCTGCAATCAGATTTTCCACCAATGCTCCTTATAGGACACATCACTGCACTCTATACTCTCTGTAAACTGGTCATCTCTGTATACCCGTCGCAAGACCCACTGGTTGATGCTTATTTATAAAACCCTCTTAGAGCTCACTCCCTCCTATCTGAGATATCTACTGCAGCCCTCATCCTCCACATACAACACCCGTTCTGCCAGTCACATTCTCTTAGGCCTCACTCCCCCCTATCTGAGATATCTACTGCAACCCTCATCCTCCACATACAACACCCATTCTGCCAGTCACATTCTCTTAGGCCTCACTCCCCCCTATCTGAGATATCTACTGCAACCCTCATCCTCCACATACAACACCCATTCTGCCAGTCACATTCTCTTAGGCCTCACTCCCCCCTATCTGAGATATCTACTGCAGCCCTCATCCTCCACATACAACACCCGTTCTGCCAGTCACGTTCTGTTAAAGGTCCCCAAAGCACACACATCCCTGGGTCGCTCCTCTTTTCAGTTCACTGCAGCTAGCGACTGGAACGAGTTGCAACAAAACACTCAAACTGGACAGTTTAATCTCCATCTCTTCATTCAAAGACTCAATCATGGACCCTCTTACTGACAGTTGTGGCTGCTTCGCGTGATGTATTGTTGTCTCGACCTTCTTGCCCTTTTCTTGTCCTTTGTGCTGTTGTCTGTGCCCAATAATGTTGCTGCCATGGTGTGTTGTTGTCTTAGGTCTCTCTTTATGTAGTGTTGTGGTGTCTCTCTTGTCATGATGTGTGTTTTGTCCCAAAACATTGTTTTTAAATCCCAGGCCCCTCCCCATTGGAGGCCTTTTGCCTCTTGGTAAAGAATGTAATACGTATATTACAACCATATACTTTATTTCAATGAGCTATCCACATTGGCAATGTTTTGAAATGTGGGCTTTTATTTTGAAAACGTTCTCATTACCATATGAAAGTGACATCTTTATTTGTGCTGCTGGCTGAACACTAGTCAGAGACGGACACAGAGAGAGAGGCAGAGGCAGCAGAGGAAATGTTTTAATTCTAATCGAGTTTTCCATCTTCCCGGCTGTGTCAGTGTGTCTGAGCCAGACAGCTGGTGGGTCATGAATACTGTCTAGACGCTGCTGTGTGGAGCGCCTGATTGGAGCGGCTCTCTCTTTCTCTCTCTCTCTCTCTCTGCAAGCCCAGGACAAACAATAACTATCAGGAAGTCAGGTCTGTGGGCCCCAGCCGGCCCCTGTTCCCAGAACACTTACCCTGTGGCCCCCACTGTCCCCAGCCGGCCCCTGTTCCCGGAACACTTACCCTGTGGCCCCCACTGTCCCCGGACGGCCCCTGTCCCCGGAACACTTACCCTGTGGCCCCTACTGTCCCCGGACGGCCCCTGTTCCCAGAACACTTACCCTGTGGCCCCCCCTGTCCCCAACCGGCCCCGGACAGCCCCTGTTCCCAGAACACTTACCCTGTGGCCCCCCCTGTCCCCAACCGGCCACGGACAGCCCCTGTTCCCAGAACACTTACCCTGTGGCGCCCACTGTCCCCAGCCGGCCCCTGTTCCCAGAACACTTACCCTGTGGCCCCCACTGTCCCCAGCCGGCCCCTGTTCCCAGAACACTTACCCTGTGGGCCCCCCTGTCCCCAACCGGCCCCAACAGCCCCTGTTCCCAGAACACTTACCCTGTGGCCCCCACTGTCCCCAGGCGGCCCCTGTTCCCAGAACACTTACCCTGTGGCCCCCACTGGCCCCGGACGGCCCCTGTTTCCTGGAACACTTATCCTGTGGCCCCCACTGTCCCCAGCCGGCCCCTGTTCCCAGAACACTTACCCTGTGGCCCCCACTGTCCCCAGCCGGCCCCTGTTCCCAGAACACTTACCCTGTGGCCCCCACTGTCCCCAGCTGGCCCCTGTTCCCAGAACACTTACCCTGTGGGCCCCCCTGTCCCCAACCGGCCCCAACAGCCCCTGTTCCCAGAACACTTACCCTGTGGCCCCCACTGTCCCCAGGCGGCCCCTGTTCCCAGAACACTTACCCTGTGGCCCCCACTGGCCCCGGATGGCCCCTGTTTCCTGGAACACTTATCCTGTGGCCCCCACTGTCCCCAGCCGGCCCCTGTTCCCAGAACACTTACCCTGTGGCCCCCACTGTCCCCAGCCGGCCCCTGTTCCCGGAACACTTATCCTGTGGCCCCCACTGTCCCCAGCCGGACCCTGTTCCCAGAACACTTACCCTGTGGCCCCCACTGTCCCCAGCCGGCCCTTGTTCCCGGAACACTTACCCTGTGACCCCCACTGTCCCCAGCCGGTCCCTGTTCCTGGAACACATACCCTGTGGCCCCCACTGTCCCCAGCTGGCCCCTGTTCCCGGAACACATACCCTGTGGCCCCCACTGTCCCCAGCCGGCCCCTGTTCCCGGAACACTTACCCTGTGGCCCCCACTGTCCCCGTACGGCCCCTGTCCCCGGAACACTTACCCTGTGGCCCCTACTATCCCCGGACGGCCCTGTTCCCAGAACACTTACCCTGTGGCCCCCCCTGTCCCCAACCGGCCCCGGACAGCCCCTGTTCCCGGAACACTTACCCTGTGGCCCCCCCTGTCCCCAACCGGCCACGGACAGCCCCTGTTCCCAGAACACTTACCCTGTGGCGCCCACTGTCCCCAGCCGGCCCCTGTTCCCAGAACACTTACCCTGTGGCCCCCACTGTCCCCAGCCGGCCCCTGTTCCCGGAACACTTACCCTGTGGCCCCCACTGTCCCCAACCGGCCACAGACAGCCCCTGTTCCCAGAACACTTACCCTGTGGCGCCCACTGTCCCCAGCCGGCCCCTGTTCCCAGAACACTTACCCTGTGGCCCCCACTGTCCCCAACCGGCCCCTGTTCCCAGAACACTTACCCTGTGGGCCCCCCTGTCCCCAACCGGCCCCGAACAGCCCCTGTTCCCAGAACACTTACCCTGTGGCCCCCACTGTCCCCAGCCGGCCCCTGTTCCCAGAACACTTACCCTGTGGCCCCCACTGGCCCCGGACGGCCCCTGTTCCCAGAACACTTATCCTGTGGCCCCCACTGTCCCCAGCCGGCCCCTGTTCCCAGAACACTTACCCTGTGGCCCCCACTGTCCCCAGCCGGCCCCTGTTCCCAGAACACTTACCCTGTGGCCCCCACTGTCCCCAGCCGGCCCCTGTTCCCAGAACACTTACCCTGTGGCCCCCACTGTCCCCTGCCGGCCCCTGTTCCCAGAACACTTACCCTGTGGCCCCCCCTGTCCCCAACCGGCCCCTGTTCCCAGAACACTTACCCTGTGGCACCCACTGTCCCCAACCGGCCCGGGACAGCCCCTGTTCCCGGAACACTTACCCTGTGGCCCCCCCTGGTCCCAGCCGGCCCCTGTTCCCGGAACACTTACCCTGTGGCCCCCCCTGTCCCCAACCGGCCCCGGACAGCCCCTGTTCCCGGAACACTTACCCTGTGGCCCCCCCTGTCCCCAACCGGCCCCGGACAGCCCCTGTTCCCGGAACACTTACCCTGTGGCCCCCCCTGTCCCCAGCCGGCCCCTGTTCCCAGAACACTTACCCTGTGGCCCCCACTGTCCCCAGCCGGCCCCTGTTCCCGGAACACTTACCCTGTGGCCCCCCTGACCCCACCAGTCTATCTCAGACCCAACACCAGGGAGGCTGCTGTACCATACCAGTCTATCTCAGACCCAACACCAGGGAGGCAGACTGGCCTGGTACAGCAGCCTCCCCGGTGTTGGGTCTGAGATAGACTGGCCTGGTACAGCAATCTCAGACCCAACAACGGGGAGGCTGCTGTACCAGACCAGTCTATCTCAGACCCAACACCAGGGAGGCTGCTGTACCAGGCCAGTCTATCTCAGACCCAACACCGGGGAGGCTGCTGTACCAGACCAGTCTATCTCAGATCAGGGAGGCTGCTGTACCAGACCAGTCTATCTCAGACCAGGGAGGCTGCGGTACCAGACCAGTCTATCTCAGACCAGGGAGGCTGCTGTTCCAGACCAGTCTATCTCAGACCAGGGAAGCTGCTTTTCCAAAGATCTCGCTTCATTAGCTTCCGCTGAAGGGTGAGGGGGACAGAAAGGAGGTCTTAATCGATAGCCGACGTCACCGATTGATTTCTGTCTGGGATTGATTGGACCCTGGTCTGGTCTGATGTGATTCTACCTGCTTCTTAATAAATACATTTTCTTGGAAGTGAAGCTCTCTGTCTTGTCTTCCACTTGGGACGGTGATGGGATCTCTGTGGATCAAACCCTTGTCTTCGACTGGGGACGGTGATGGGCTCTCTGTGGATCAAACCCGTGTCTTCCACAGGGGACGGTGATGGGCTTTCTGTGGATCAAACCCTTGTCTTTGACTGGGGACAGTGATGGGCTCTCTGTGGATCAAACCTGTGTCTTCCACAGGGGACGGTGATGGGCTCTCTGTGGATCAAACCCTTGTCTTCCACAGGGGACGGTGATTGGCTCTCTGTGGATCAAACCCTTGTCTTCGACTGGGGACGGTGATGGGCTCTCTGTGGATCAAACCCTTGTCTTCCACAGGGGACGGTGATGGGCTCTCTGTGGATCAAACCCTTGTCTTCGACTGGGGACGGTGATGGGCTCTCTGTGGATCAAACCCGTGTCTTCCACAGGGGACGGTGATGGGCTTTCTGTGGATCAAACCCTTGTCTTCGACTGGGGACGGTGATGGGCTCTCTGTGGATCAAACCTGTGTCTTCCACAGGGGACGGTGATGGGCTCTCTGTGGATCAAACCCTTGTCTTCCACAGGGGACGGTGATTGGCTCTCTGTGGATCAAACCCTTGTCTTCGACTGGGGACGGTGATGGGCTCTCTGTGGATCAAACCCTTGTCTTCCACAGGGGACGGTGATGGGCTCTCTGTGGATCAAACCCTTGTCTTCGACTGGGGACGGTGATGGGCTCTCTGTGGATCAAACCCTTGTCTTCGAATGGGGACGGTGATGGGCTCTCTGTGGATCAAACCCTTGTCTTCGAATGGGGACGGTGATGGGCTCGGGGTACGGGGGGGCTCTCTCTCTCTGTTGGAGTTTCAGGGGTACGGGGGGGGTCTCTCTCTCTCTGTTGGAGTTTCAGGGGTACGGGGAGGGGTCTCTCTCTCTCTCTGTTGGAGTTTCAGGGGTACAGGGGAGGGGTCTCTCTCTCTCTGGAGTTTCAGGGGTACAGGGGGGGTCTCTCTCTCTCTGTTGGAGTTTCAGGGGTACAGGGGGGGGTCTCTCTCTCTCTGTTGGAGCGTCGGGGGTACGGGGGTCTCTCTCTCTGTTGGAGTTTCAGGGGTACAGGGGGGGCTCTCTCTCTCTCTGTTGGAGCGTCGGAGGTACGGGGGGGGTCTCTCTCTCTCTCTCTCTGTTGGAGCGTCGGGGGTACAGGGGGGGTCTCTCTCTCTGTTGGAGCGTCGGGGGTACGGGGGGGGCTCTCTCTCTCTCTGGAGCGTCGGGGGTACGGGGGGTGTCTCTCTCTCTCTGTTGGAGCGTCGGGGGTACAGGGGGGTGTCTCTCTCTCTCTGTTGGAGTTTCAGGGGTACGGGGAGGAGTCTCTCTCTCTCTGTTGGAGCGTGGGGGGTACGGGGGGTCTCTGTCTCTCTGTTGGAGCGTGGGGGGTACGGGGGGTCTCTCTCTCTCTGTTGGAGCGTGGGGGGTACGGGGGTCTCTCTCTCTGTTGGAGTTTCAGGGGTACAGGGGGGCTCTCTCTCTGTGTTGGAGCGTCGGGGGTACGGGGGGGGTCTCTCTGTCTCTCTGTTGGAGCATCGGGGGTACGGGGGGGGTCTCTCTCTCTCTGTTGGAGTTTCAGGGGTATGGGGAGGGGTCTCTCTCTCTCTCTGTTGGAGCGTCGGGGGTACAGGGGGGGTCTCTCTCTCTCTCTCTGTTGGAGTTTCAGGGGTACAGGGGGGGTCTCTCTCTCTCTGTTGGAGCGTCGGGGGTACGGGGGGGGGGGTCTCTCTCTCTCTCTCTCTGTTGGAGTTTCAGGGGTACGGGGGGGGGGGGTCTCTCTCTCTCTGTTGGAGTTTCAGGGGTACGGGGGGGGGGTCTCTCTCTCTCTCTCTCTGTTGGAGTTTCAGGGGTACAGGGGGGGTCTCTCTCTCTCTCTGTTGGAGTTTCATGGGTACAGGGGGGGTCTCTCTCTCTCTCTGTTGGAGTTTCATGGGTACAGGGGGGGTCTCTCTCTCTCTCTGTTGGAGTTTCAGGGGTACAGGGGGGGGTCTCTCTCTCTCTCTGTTGGAGTTTCATGGGTACAGGGGGGTCTCTCTCTCTCTGTTGGAGCGTCGGGGGTACAGGGGGGGTCTCTCTCTCTCTCTGTTGGAGTTTCAGGGGTACGGGGAGGAGTCTCTCTCTCTCTGTTGGAGCGTGGGGGGTACAGGGGGGGTCTCTCTCTCTCTCTGTTGGAGTTTCAGGGGTACAGGGGGGGGGTCTCTCTCTCTCTCTGTTGGAGCGTCGGGGGTACAGGGGGGTGTCTCTCTCTCTGTTGGAGCGTCGGGGGTACGGGGGGGGTCTCTCTCTCTCTGTTGGAGTTTCAGGGGTACGGGGAGGTGTCTCTCTCTCTCTCTGTTGGAGTTTCAGGGGTACGGGGGGTCTCTCTCTGTTGGAGCGTGGGGGGTACGGGGGGTCTCTCTCTCTCTCTGTTGGAGCGTCGGGGGTACGGGGGGGGGGTCTCTCTCTCTCTGTTGGAGTTTCAGGGGTACAGGGGGGGTCTCTCTCTCTCTCTGTTGGAGTTTCAGGGGTACGGGGAGTCTCTCTGTTGGAGCGTGGGGGGTACGGGGGGTCTCTCTCTCTCTCTGTTGGAGCGTCGGGGGTACGGGGGGGGGGGGTCTCTCTCTCTCTGTTGGAGCGTCGGGGGTACAGGGGGGGGTCTCTCTCTCTCTCTGTTGGAGCGTGGGGGGTACAGGGGGGGTCTCTCTCTCTCTCTGTTGGAGTTTCAGGGGTACAGGGGGGGGGTCTCTCTCTCTCTCTGTTGGAGCGTCGGGGGTACAGGGGGGTGTCTCTCTCTCTGTTGGAGCGTCGGGGGTACGGGGGGGGTCTCTCTCTCTCTGTTGGAGTTTCAGGGGTACGGGGAGGTGTCTCTCTCTCTCTCTGTTGGAGTTTCAGGGGTACGGGGAGGAGTCTCTCTCTCTCTGTTGGAGCGTGGGGGTACGGGGAGGAGTCTCTCTCTCTCTGTTGGAGCGTGGGGGGTACGGGGGGTCTCTCTCTCTCTGTTGGAGTTTCAGGGGTACGGGGAGGAGTCTCTCTCTCTCTGTTGGAGCGTGGGGGGTACGGAGGGGTCTCTCTCTCTCTCTGTTGGAGCGTGGGGGGTACAGGGGGGGTCTCTCTCTCTCTCTGTTGGAGTTTCAGGGGTACAGGGGGGGGTCTCTCTCTCTCTCTGTTGGAGCGTCGGGGGTACAGGGGGGTGTCTCTCTCTCTGTTGGAGCGTCGGGGGTACGGGGGGGGGTCTCTCTCTCTCTGTTGGAGTTTCAGGGGTACGGGGAGGTGTCTCTCTCTCTCTCTGTTGGAGTTTCAGGGGTACGGGGGGTCTCTCTCTGTTGGAGCGTGGGGGTACGGGGGGTCTCTCTCTCTCTCTGTTGGAGCGTCGGGGGTACGGGGGGGGGGTCTCTCTCTCTCTGTTGGAGTTTCAGGGGTACAGGGGGGGTCTCTCTCTCTCTCTGTTGGAGTTTCAGGGGTACGGGGAGTCTCTCTCTGTTGGAGCGTGGGGGTACGGGGGGTCTCTCTCTCTCTCTGTTGGAGCGTCGGGGGTACGGGGGGGGGGTCTCTCTCTCTCTGTTGGAGTTTCATGGGTACAGGAGGGGTCTCTCTCTCTCTCTGTTGGAGTTTCAGGGGTACGGGGAGGGGTCTCTCTCTCTCTCTCTGTTGGAGCGTCGGGGGTACGGGGGGTCTCTCTCTCTCTCTGTTGAAGCGTCGGGGGTTCCGGGGGGGGGGGGGGGGGGCTCCACATTGATATGCAGATCAGGACGTCTGTTGTCCAGTCTCTCTCTTTTTTCACTAGACTCTGATTTCAATGTGTTTAAGGGATTCTTTTAAATTGACAATCTGAGAAGGTTTGAATAAACATGATGACATTTCTCACTCCCCCTCCCTCCCTCCCTCCCCCCTCCCTCTCCTTCCCTCCCCCTCCCTCCCCCTCCCTACACTATTCAAGTGAGAGCTTTGAGCCTGTTCCCAGAAGGAGGCTGAGCTGTGGGACACTTTGAGTCTGTTCTCAGAAGGAGGCTGAGCTGTGGGACACTTTGAGCCTGTTCTCAGAAGGAGGCTGAGCTGTGGGACACTTTGAGCCTGTTCTCAGAAGGAGGCTGAGCTGTGGGACACTTTGAGCCTGTTCCCAGAAGAAGGCTGAGCTGTGGGACACTTTGAGCCTGTTCTCAGAAGGAGGCTGAGCTGTGGGACACTTTGAGCCTGTTCTCAGAAGGAGGCTGAGCTGTGGGACACTTTGAGCCTGTTCTCAGAAGGAGGCTGAGCTGTGGGACACTTTGAGCCTGTTCTCAGAAGGAGACTGAGCTGTGGGACACTTTGAGCCTGTTCTCAGAAGGAGGCTGAGCTGTGGGACACTTTGAGCCTGTTCCCAGAAGGAGGCTGAGCTGTGGGACACTTTGAGCCTGTTCTCAGAAGGAGGCTGAGCTGTGGGACACTTTGAGCCTGTTCCCAGAAGGAGGCTGAGCTGTGGGACACTTTGAGCCTGTCCTCAGAAGGAGGCTGAGCTGTGGGACACTTTGAGCCTGTTCCCAGAAGGAGGCTGAGCTGTGGGACACTTTGAGCCTGTTCCCAGAAGGAGGCTGAGCTGTGGGACACTTTGAGCCTGTTCTCAGAAGGAGGCTGAGCTGTGGGACACTTTGAGCCTGTTCTCAGAAGGAGGCTGAGCTGTGGGACACTTTGAGCCTGTTCTCAGAAGGAGGCTGAGCTGTGGGACACTTTGAGCCTGTTCTCAGAAGGAGGCTGAGCTGTGGGACACTTTGAGCCTGTTCTCAGAAGGAGGCTGAGCTGTGGGACACTTTGAGCCTGTTCTCAGAAGGAGGCTGAGCTGTGGGACACTTTGAGCCTGTTCTCAGAAGGAGGCTGAGCTGTGGGACACTATGAGCCTGTTCTCAGAAGGAGGCTGAGCTGTGGGACACGTTGAGCCTGTTCTCAGAAGGAGGCTGAGCTGTGGGACACGTTGAGTCTGTTCTCAGAAGGAGGCTGAGCTGTGGAGCTCTTTGAGCCTGTTCCCAGAAGGAGGCTGAGCTGTGGGACACTTTGAGCCTGTTCTCAGAAGGAGGCTGAGCTGTGGGACACTTTGAGCCTGTTCCCAGAAGGAGGCTGAGCTGTGGGACACTTTGAGCCTGTTCTCAGAAGGAGGCTGAGCTGTGGAGCTCTTTGAGCCTGTTCTCAGAAGGAGGCTGAGCTGTGGAGCTCTTTGAGCCTGTTCTCAGAAGGAGGCTGAGCTGTGGAGCTCTTTGAAGCCTGTTCTCAGAAGGAGGCTGAGCTGTGGAGCTCTTTGAGCCTGTTCTCAGAAGGAGGCTGAGCTGTGGAGCTCTTTGAGCCTGTTCTCAGAAGGAGGCTGAGCTGTGGGACACGTTGAGCCTGTTCTCAGAATGAGGCTGAGCTGTGGAGCTCTTTGAGCCTGTTCTCAGAAGGAGGCTGATCTGTGGAGCTCTTTGAGCCTGTTCTCAGAAGGAGGCTGAGCTGTGGGACACGTTGAGCCTGTTCCCAGAAGGAGGCTGAGCTGTGGAGCTCTTTGAAGCCTGTTCATCAGAAGGAGGCTGAGCTGTGGAGCTCTTTGAAGCCTGTTCTCAGAAGGAGGCTGAGCTGTGGAGCTCTTTGAAGCCTGTTCTCAGAAGGAGGCTGAGCTGTGGAGCTCTTTGAGCCTGTTCTCAGAAGGAGGCTGAGCTGTGGAGCTCTTTGAGCCTGTTCTCAGAAGGAGGCTGAGCTGTGGAGCTCTTTGAAGCCTGTTCTCAGAAGGAGGCTGAGCTGTGGAGCTCTTTGAAGCCTGTTCTCAGAAGGAGGCTGAGCTGTGGAGCTCTTTGAAGCCTGTTCTCAGAAGGAGGCTGAGCTGTGGAGCTCTTTGAAGCCTGTTCTCAGAAGGAGGCTGAGCTGTGGAGCTCTTTGAAGCCTGTTCTCAGAAGGAGGCTGAGCTGTGGAGCTCTTTGAAGCCTGTTCTCAGAAGGAGGCTGAGCTGTGGAGCTCTTATGTTTAATAGTTTTCTGGATGCAGGGCCAGAGAGGAACCAGGCCAGCCTGTTAGAGACCGGCCAATTAAAGCTGACAGCAGCTAGACTGAGTTAGCAGTTAGCAATACAACAAAAAGGTTTATTCTTTCAGTGAAAAACGAAACCGTTCCGTATTTTATCTAACGGGTGGCATCCCTAAGTCTAAATATTGCTGTTACATTGCACAACCTTCAATGTTATGTCATGATTATGTAAAATTCAGGCAAATTTATTACGGTCTTTGTTAGGAATAAATGTCTTCATACAGTTGGCAACGAGCCAGGCGGTCCAAACTGCTGCATGTACCCTGACTCTGTCGCACTGAATGCAAGAGAAGTGACGCAATTTCCTTAGCTAAAATAAATTCATGTGAACAGGCAATATTAACTAAATATGAAGGTTTAAAAAATATATATATATACTTGTGTATTGATTTTAAGAAAGACATTCCTTTGTGTGTGTGTGTGTGTGTGTGTGTAATGATGCAGCTGTCCTATTAAGACAGATCTCCTCCGGCCCTGATAGAGTGGCCCTATGAACTCTGGGTAATAGATGGAGTCGTCTTAAAGACTGACAGGACTCCTCAACACGAGGGGAGAGGGAACAAAACAAGCTGTCCTCTCTCTCTCTGCCACACAGGGGAAATGGGTTTAGTGTCAGACAGCAGTAGAGGTTTGTCTGTTTGAAGTGTTGTTCTGGGTTGAAGGGATTAGAGAGGAGTGTTGTTCTGGGTTGAAGGGATTATAGAGGAGTGTTGTTCTGGGTTGAAGGGATTATAGAGGAGTGTTGTTCTGGGTTGAAGGGATTATAGAGGAGTGTTGTTCTGGGTTGAAGGGATTAGAGAGGAGTGTTGTTCTGGGTTGAAGGGATTAGAGAGGAGTGTTGTTCTGGGTTGAAGGGATTATAGAGGAGTGTTCTGGGTTGAAGGGATTATAGAGGAGTGTTGTTCTGGGTTGAAGGGATTATAGAGGAGTGTTGTTCTGGGTTGAAGGGATTATAGAGGAGTGTTGTTCTGGGTTGAAGGGATTATAGAGGAGTGTTGTTCTGGGTTGAAGGGATTAGAGAGGAGTGTTGTTCTGGGTTGAAGGGATTAGAGAGGAGTGTTGTTCTGGGTTGAAGGGATTATAGAGGAGTGTTGTTCTGGGTTGAAGGGATTATAGAGGAGTGTTGTTCTGGGTTGAAGGGATTAGAGAGGAGTGTTCTGGGTTGAAGGGATTATAGAGGAGTGTTGTTCTGGGTTGAAGGGATTATAGAGGAGTGTTGTTCTGGGTTGAAGGGATTATAGAGGAGTGTTGTTCTGGGTTGAAGGGATTATAGAGGAGTGTTGTTCTGGGTTGAAGGGATTAGAGAGGAGTGTTGTTCTGGGTTGAAGGGATTATAGAGGAGTGTTGTTCTGGGTTGAAGGGATTATAGAGGAGTGTTGTTCTGGGTTGAAGGGATTATAGAGGAGTGTTGTTCTGGGTTGAAGGGATTACAGAGGAGTGTTGTTCTGGGTTGAAGGGATTAGAGAGGAGTGTTGTTCTGGGTTGAAGGGATTATAGAGGAGTGTTGTTCTGGGTTGAAGGGATTATAGAGGAGTGTTGTTCTGGGTTGAAGGGATTAGAGAGGAGTGTTGTTCTGGGTTGAAGGGATTATAGAGGAGTGTTGTTCTGGGTTGAAGGGATTAGAGAGGAGTGTTGTTCTGGGTTGAAGGGATTATAGAGGAGTGTTGTTCTGGGTTGAAGGGATTACAGAGGAGTGTTGTTCTGGGTTGAAGGGATTAGACGAGGAGTGTTGTTCTGGGTTGAAGGGATTATAGAGGAGTGTTGTTCTGGGTTGAAGGGATTAGAGAGGAGTGTTGTTCTGGGTTGAAGGGATTAGAGAGGAGTGTTGTTCTGAGTTGAAGGGATTATAGAGGAGTGTTGTTCTGGGTTGAAGGGATTATAGAGGAGTGTTGTTCTGGGTTGAAGGGATTATAGAGGAGTGTTGTTCTGAGTTGAAGGGATTATAGAGGAGTGTTGTTCTGGGTTAAGGATTATAGAGGAGTGTTCTGGGTTGAAGGGATTATAGAGGAGTGTTGTTCTGGTTGAAGGGATTATACAGGAGTGTTCTGGGTTGAAGGGATTAGAGAGGAGTGTTCTGGGTTGAAGGGATTAGAGAGGAGTGTTGTTCTGGGTTGAAGGGATTATAGAGGAGTGTTGTTCTGGGTTGAAGGGATTAGAGAGGAGTGTTCTGGGTTGAAGGGGTTATAGAGGAGTGTTGTTCTGAGTGAAGGGATTATAGAGGAGTGTTGTTCTGGGTTGAAGGGATTATAGAGGAGTGTTCTGGTTGAAGGGATTATAGAGGAGTGTTGTTCTGGGTTGAAGGGATTACAGAGGAGTGTTGTTCTGGGTTGAAGGGATTAGTAGACCAGTAGTAGACCAGTGTCAACATGATCGAGAGACACATGACCTGGTAGTAGACCAGTGTCAACATGACTGAGAAGACACATGACCTGGTAGTAGACCAGTGTCAACATGACTGAGAAGACACATGACCTGGTAGTAGACCAGTGTCAACATGACTGAGAAGACACATGACCTGGTAGTAGACCAGTGTCAACATGACTGAGAAGACACATGACCTGGTAGTGGACCAGTGTCAACATGACTGAGACACATGACCTGGTAGTGGACCAGTGTCAACATGACTGAGACACATGACCTGGTAGTAGACCAGTGTCAACATGACTGAGAAGACACATGACCTGGTAGTAGACCAGTGTCAACATGACTGAGACACATGACCTGGTAGTGGACCAGTGTCAACATGACTGAGACACATGACCTGGTAGTAGACCAGTGTCAACATGACTGAGAAGACACATGACCTGGTAGTAGACCAGTGTCAACATGACTGAGAAGACACATGACCTGGTAGTAGACAGTGTCAACATGACTGAGAAGAACACATGACTGGTCTGTCAACATGACTGAGAAGACACATGACCTGGTAGTAGACCAGTGTCAACATGACTGAGAAGACACATGACCTGGTAGTAGACCAGTGTCAACATGACTGAGAAGACACATGACCTGGTAGTAGACCAGTGTCAACATGACTGAGAAGACACATGACCTGGTAGTAGACCAGTGTCAACATGACTGAGAAGACACATGACCTGGTAGTAGACCAGTGTCAACCATGACTGAGAAGACACATGACCTGGTAGTAGACCAGTGTCAACATGACTGAGAAGACACATGACCTGGTAGTGGACCAGTGTCAACATGACTGAGAAGACACATGACCTGGTAGTAGACCAGTGTCAACATGACTGAGAAGACACATGACCTGGTAGTAGACCAGTGTCAACATGACTGAGAAGACACATGACCTGGTAGTAGACCAGTGTCAACATGACTGAGAAGACACATGACCTGGTAGTGGACCAGTGTCAACATGACTGAGAAGACACATGACCTGGTAGTAGACCAGTGTCAACATGACTGAGAAGACACATGACCTGGTAGTGGACCAGTGTCAACATGACTGAGAAGACACATGACCTGGTAGTGGACCAGTTTCAACATGACTGAGAAGACACATGACCTGGTAGTAGACCAGTGTCAACATGACTGAGAAGACACATGACCTGGTAGTAGACCAGTGTCAACATGACTAAGAAGACACATGACCTGGTAGTAGACCAGTGTCAACATGACTGAGAAGACACATGACCTGGTATAGACCAGTGTCAACCATGACTGAGAAGACACATGACCTGGTAGTGGACCAGTGTCAACATGACTGAGAAGACACATGACCTGGTAGTGGACCAGTGTCAACATGACTGAGAAGACACATGACCTGGTAGTGGACCAGTGTCAACATGACTGAGAAGACACATGACCTGGTAGTAGATCAGTGTCAACATGACTGAGAAGACACATGACCTGGTAGTGGACCAGTGTCAACATGACTGAGAGAAGACACATGACCTGGTAGTGGACCAGTTTCAACATGACTGAGAAAGACACATGACCTGGTAGTAGACCAGTGTCAACATGACTGAGAAGACACATGACCTGGTAGTAGACCAGTCTCAACATGACTGAGAAGACACATGACCTGGTAGTGGGACCAGTCTCAACATGACTGAGAAGACACATGACATGGTAGTGGACCAGTGTCAACATGACTGAGAAGACACATGACCTGGTAGTAGATCAGTGTCAACATGACTGAGAAGACACATGAACCTGGTAGTGGACCAGTGTCAACATGACTGAGAAGACACATGACCTGGTAGTGGACCAGTTTCAACATGACTGAGAAGACACATGACCTGGTAGTGGACCAGTGTCAACATGACTGAGAAGACACATGACCTGGTAGTAGACCAGTGTCAACATGACTGAGAAGACACATGACCTGGTAGTAGACCAGTGTCAACATGACTGAAGACACATGACCTGGTAGTAGACCAGTCTCAACATGACTGAGAAGACACATGACCTGGTAGTGGACCAGTCTCAACATGACTGGAGAAGACACATGACCTGGTAGTGGACCAGTGTCAACATGACTGAGAAGCACATGACCTGGTAGTAGACCAGTGTCAACATGACTGAGAAGACACATGACCTGGTAGTAGACCAGTCTCAACATGAATGAGAAGACACATGACCTGGTAGTGGACCAGTGTCAACATGACTGAGAAGACACATGACCTGGTAGTAGACCCGTGTCAACATGACTGAGAAGACACATGACCTGGGTAGTAGACCAGTGTCAACATGACTGAGAAGACACATGACCTGGTAGTGGACCAGTGTCAACATGACTGAGAAGACACATGACCTGGTAGTGACCAGTGTCAACAAGGACTGAGAAGACACATGACCTGGTAGTAGACCAGTTCAACATGACTGAGAAGACACATGACCTGGTAGTGGACCAGTGTCAACATGACTGAGAAGACACATGACCTGGTAGTAGACCAGTGTCAACATGACTGAGAAGACACATGACCTGGTAGTAGACCAGTGTCAACATGACTGAGAAGACACATGACCTGGTAGTAGACCAGTGTCAACATGACTGAGAAGACACATGACCTGGTAGTAGACCAGTGTCAACATGACTGAGAAGACACATGACCTGGTAGTGGACCAGTGTCAACAGACTGAGAAGACACATGACCTGGTAGTGGACCAGTGTCAACATGACTGAGAAGACACATGACCTGGTAGTGGACCAGTTTCAACATGACTGAGAAGACACATGACCTGGTAGTGGACCAGTGTCAACATGACTGAGAAGACACATGACCTGGTAGTAGACCAGTGTCAACATGACTGAGAAGACACATGACCTGGTAGTAGACCAGTCTCAACATGACTGAGAAGACACATGACCTGGTAGTGGACCAGTCTCACATGACTGAGAAGACACATGACCTGGTAGTGGACCAGTGTCAACATGACTGAGAAGACACATGACCTGGTAGTAGATCAGTGTCAACATGACTGAGAAGACACATGACCTGGTAGTGGACCAGTGTCAACATGACTGAGAAGACACATGACCTGGTAGTGGACCAGTTTCAACATGACTGAGAAGACACATGACCTGGTAGTGGACCAGTGTCAACATGACTGAGAAGACACATGACCTGGTAGTAGACCAGTGTCAACATGACTGAGAAGACACATGACCTGGTAGTAGACCAGTGTCAACATGACTGAGAAGACACATGACCTGGTAGTAGACCAGTCTCAACATGACTGAGAAGACACATGACCTGGTAGTGGACCAGTGTCAACATGACTGAGAAGACACATGACCTGGTAGTGGACCAGTGTCAACATGACTGAGAAGACACATGACCTGGTAGTACCAGTGTCAACATGACTGAGAAGACACATGACCTGGTAGTAGACCAGTCTCAACATGACTGAGAAGACACATGACCTGGTAGTGGACCAGTGTCAACATGACTGAGAAGACACATGACCTGGTAGTAGACCAGTGTCAACATGACTGAGAAGACACATGACCTGGTAGTAGACCAGTGTCAACATGACTGAGAAGACACATGACCTGGTAGTGGACCAGTGTCAACATGACTGAGAAGACACATGACCTGGTAGTAGACCAGTGTCAACATGACTGAGAAGACACATGACCTGGTAGTAGACCAGTGTCAACATGACTGAGAAGACACATGACCTGGTAGTGGACCAGTGTCAACATGACTGAGAAGACACATGACCTGGTAGTGGCCAGTGTCAACATGACTGAGAAGACACATGACCTGGTAGTGACCAGTGTCAACATGACTGAGAAGACACATGACCTGTAGTGGACCAGTTTCAACATGACTGAGAAGACACATGACCTGGTTAGTGGACCAGTGTCAACATGACTGAGAAGACACATGACCTGGTAGTAGACCAGTGTCAACAGGACTGAGAAGACACATTGACCTGGTAGTAGACCAGTGAACATGACTGAGAAGACACATGACCTGGTAGTAGACCAGTGTCAAATGACTGAGATGAGAAGACACATGACCTGGTAGTAGACCAGTGTCAACATGACTGAGAAGACACATGACCTGGTAGTAGACCAGTGTCAACATGACTGAGAAGACACATGACCTGGTAGTAGACCAGTGTCAACATGACTGAGAAGACACATGACCTGGTAGTAGACCAGTGTCAACATGACTGAGAAGACACATGACCTGGTAGTAGACCAGTGTCAACATGACTGAGAAGACACATGACCTGGTAGTAGACCAGTGTCAACATGACTGAGAAGACACATGACCTGGTAGTAGACCAGTGTCAACATGACTGAGAAGACACATGACCTGGTAGTGGACCAGTGTCAACATGACTGAAGACACATGACCTGGTAGTGGACCAGTGTCAACATGACTGAGACACATGACCTGGTAGTGGACCAGTGTCAACATGACTGAGAAGACACATGACCTGGTAGTAGACCAGTGTCAACATGACTGAGAAGACACATGACCTGGTAGTGGACCAGTGTCAACATGACTGAGACACATGACCTGGTAGTGACCAGTGTCAACATGACTGAGAAGACACATGACCTGGTGGTAGTAGACCAGTGTCAACATGACTGAGAAGACACATGACCTGGTAGTAGACCAGTGTCAACATGACTGAGAGAAGACACATGACCTGGTAGTAGACCAGTGTCAACATGACTGAGAAGACACATGACCTGGTAGTAGACCAGTGTCAACATGACTGAGAAGACACATGACCTGGTAGTGGACCAGTGTCAACATGACTGAGAAGACACATGACCTGGTAGTGGACCAGTTTCAACATGACTGAGAAGACACATGACCTGGTAGTGGACCAGTGTCAACATGACTGAGAAGACACATGACCTGGTAGTAGACCAGTGTCAACATGACTGAGAAGACACATGACCTGGTAGTAGACCAGTGTCAACATGACTGAGAAGACACATGACCTGGTAGTGGACCAGTGTCAACATGACTGAGAAGACACATGACCTGGTAGTGGACCAGTGTCAACATGACTGAGAAGACACATGACCTGGTAGTGGACCAGTGTCAACATGACTGAGAAGACACATGACCTGGTAGTAGACCAGTGTCAACATGACTGAGAAGACACATGACCTGGTAGTGGACCAGTCTCAACATGACTGAGAAGACACATGACCTGGTAGTGGACCAGTGTCAACATGACTGAGAAGACACATGACCTGGTAGTAGACCAGTGTCAACATGACTGAGAAGACACATGACCTGGTAGTAGACCAGTGTCAACATGACTGAGAAGACACATGACCTGGTAGTGGACCAGTGTCAACATGACTGAGAAGGAACACATGACCTGGTAGTAGACCAGTGTCAACATGACTGAGAAGACACATGACCTGGTAGTAGACCAGTGTCAACATGACTGAGAAGACACATGACCTGGTAGTAGACCAGTGTCAACATGACTGAGAAGACACATGACCTGGTAGTGGACCAGTGTCAACATGACTGAGAAGACACATGACCTGGTAGTGGACCAGTGTCAACATGACTGAGAAGACACATGACCTGGTAGTGGACCAGTGTCAACATGACTGAGAAGACACATGACCTGGTAGTAGACCAGTGTCAACATGACTGAGAAGACACATGACCTGGTAGTAGACCAGTGTCAACATGACTGAGAAGACACATGACCTGGTAGTAGACCAGTGTCAACATGACTGAGAAGACACATGACCTGGTAGTGGACCAGTTCAACATGACTGAGAAGACACATGACCTGGTAGTGGACCAGTGTCAACATGACTGAGAAGACACATGACCTGGTAGTGTAGACCAGTGTCAACATGACTGAGAAGACACATGACCTGGTAGTAGACCAGTCTCAACATGACTGAGAAGACACATGACCTGGTAGTGGACCAGTGTCAACATGACTGAGAAGACACATGACCTGGTAGTAGACCAGTGTCAACATGACTGAGAAGACACATGACCTGGTAGTGGACCAGTGTCAACATGACTGAGAAGACACATGACCTGGTAGTGGACCAGTGTCAACATGACTGAGAAGACACATGACCTGGTAGTGGACCAGTCTCAACATGACTGAGAAGACACATGACCTGGTAGTGGACCAGTGTCAACATGACTGAGAAGACACATGACCTGGTAGTAGACCAGTGTCAACATGACTGAGAAGACACATGACCTGGTAGTAGACCAGTGTCAACATGACTGAGAAGACACATGACCTGGTAGTAGACCAGTGTCAACATGACTGAGAAGAGACACATGACCTGGTAGTAGACCAGTGTCAACATGACTGAGAAGACACATGACCTGGTAGTAGTAGACCAGTGTCAACATGACTGAGAAGACACATGACCTGGTAGTGGACCAGTGTCAACATGACTGAGAAGACACATGACCTGGTAGTAGACCAGTTTCAACATGACTGAGAAGACACATGACCTGGTAGTGGACCAGTGTCAACATGACTGAGAAGACACATGACCTGGTAGTAGACCAGTGTCAACATGACTGAGAAGACACATGACCTGGTAGTAGACCAGTGTCAACATGACTGAGAAGACACATGACCTGGTAGTGGACCAGTCAACATGACTGAGAAGACACATGACCTGGTAGTGGACCAGTGTCAACATGACTGAGAAGACACATGACCTGGTAGTAGACCAGTGTCAACATGACTGAGAAGACACATGACCTGGTAGGACCAGTGTCAACATGACTGAGAAGACACATGACTGGTAGTGGACCAGTGTCAACATGACTGAGAAGACATGACCTGGTAGTGGACCAGTGTCAACATGACTGAGAAGACACATGACCTGGTAGTAGACCAGTGTCAACATGACTGAGAAGACACATGACTGGTGGTAGTAGACCAGTGTCAACATGACTGAGAAGACACATGACCTGGTAGTAGACCAGTGTCAACATGACTGAGAAGACACATGACCTGGTAGTAGACCAGTGTCAACATGACTGAGAAGACACATGACCTGGTAGTGACCAGTGTCAACATGACTGAGAAGACACATGACCTGGTAGTAGACCAGTGTCAACATGACTGAGAAGACACATGACCTGGTAGTGGACCAGTGTCAACATGACTGAGAAGACACATGACCTGGTAGTAGACCAGTGTCAACATGACTGAGAAGACACATGACCTGGTAGTAGACCAGTGTCAACATGACTGAGAAGACACATGACCTGGTAGTGACCAGTGTCAACATGACTGAGAAGACACATGACCTGGTAGTGGACCAGTGTCAACATGACTGAGAAGACACATGACCTGGTAGTGGACCAGTGTCAACATGACTGAGAAGACACATGACCTGGTAGTGGACCAGTGTCAACATGACTGAGAAGACACATGACCTGGTAGTAGACCAGTGTCAACATGACTGAGAAGACACATGACCTGGTAGTGGACCAGTGTCAACATGACTGAGAAGACCACATGACTGGTAGTGGACCAGTGTTCAACATGACTGAGAAGACACATGACCTGGTAGTGGACCAGTGTCAACATGACTGAGAAGACAAATGACCTGGTAGTGGACCAGTGTCAACATGACTGAGAAGACACATGACCTGGTAGTAGACCAGTGTCAACATGACTGAGAAGACACATGACCTGGTAGTGGACCAGTGTCAACATGACTGAGAAGACACAACTGGTAGTAGACCAGTGTCAACATGACTGAGAAGAAACATGACCTGGTAGTAGACCAGTGTCAACATGACTGAGAAGACACATGACCTGGTAGTAGACCAGTGTCAACATGACTGAGAAGACACATGACCTGGTAGTGGACCAGTGTCAACATGACTGAGAAGACACATGACCTGGTAGTGGACCAGTTTACACATGAGAGAGACACATGACCTGGTAGTGGACCAGTGTCAACATGACTGAGAAGACACATGACCTGGTAGTAGACCAGTGTCAACATGACTGAGAAGACACATGACCTGGTAGTAGACCAGTCTCAACATGACTGAGAAGACACATGACCTGGTAGTGGACCAGTCTCAACATGATGAGATGAGAAGACACATGACCTGGTAGTGGACCAGTGTCAACATGACTGAGAAGACACATGACCTGGTAGTAGATCAGTGTCAACATGACTGAGAAGACACATGACCTGGTAGGGACCAGTGTCAACATGACTGAGAAGACACATGACCTGGTAGTGGAACCAGTTTCAACATGACTGAGAAGACACATGACCTGGTAGTGGACCAGTGTCAACATGACTGAGAAGACACATGACCTGGTAGTAGACCAGTGTCAACAGACTGAGAAGACACATGACCTGGTAGTAGACCAGTGTCAACATGACTGAGAAGACACATGACCTGTAGTAGACCAGTCTCAACATGACTGAGAAGAACATGACCTGGTAGTGGACCAGTCTCAACATGACTGAGAAGACACATGACCTGGTAGTGGACCAGTGTCAACATGACTGAGAAGACACATGACCTGGTAGTAGACCAGTGTCAACATGACTGAGAAGACACATGACTGGGTAGTAGACCAGTCTCAACATGACTGAGAAGACACATGACCTGGTAGTGGACCAGTGTCAACATGACTGAGAAGACACATGACCTGGTAGTAGGACCAGTGTCAACATGACTGAGAAGACACATGACCTGGTAGTAGACCAGTGTCAACATGACTGAGAAGACACATGACCTGGTAGTGGA
This sequence comes from Oncorhynchus kisutch, assembly GCF_002021735.2. Taxonomy (NCBI): domain Eukaryota; kingdom Metazoa; phylum Chordata; class Actinopteri; order Salmoniformes; family Salmonidae; genus Oncorhynchus; species Oncorhynchus kisutch. The sequence continues at coordinate 14,581,542 of NW_022261979.1, forward strand.
CCAGTGTCAACATGACTGAGAAGACACATGACCTGGTAGTGGACCAGTGTCAACAAGACTGGAAGACACATGACCTGGTAGTAGACAGAGCTCAACATGACTGAGAAGACACATGACCTGGTAGTGGGACCAGTGTAAACTGACTGAGAAGACACATGACCTGGTATAGTAGACCAGTGTCAACATGACTGAGAAGACACATGACCTGGTAGTAGACCAGTCTCAACATGACTGAGAGAAGACACATGACCTGGTAGTGGACCAGTGTCAACATGACTGAGAAGACACATGACCTGGTAGTGGACCAGTGTCAACATGACTGAGAAGAAACATGACTGGTAGTAGACCAGTGTCAACATGACTGAGAAGACACATGACCTGGTAGTGGACCATGTCAACATGACTGAGAAGAACATGACCTGGTAGTGGACCAGTGTCAACAGACTGAGAAGACACATGACCTGGTAGGAGACAGTCTCACATGACTGAGAAGACACATGACTGGTAGTGCCAGTGTCAACATGACTGAGAGACACATGACCTGGGTAGTGGGACCAGTGTCAACTGACTGAGAAGACACATGACCTGGTAGTGGACCCGTTCAACACGACTGAGAAGACACCTGACTGGTAGTGGACCAGTCTCAACATGACTGAGAAGACACATGACCTGGTAGGGACCAGTGTCAACATGCTGAGGAAGACACCTGACTGGTAGTGTGACCAGTGTCACCATGACTGAGAAGACCCATGCCCTGGTAGGTGACCAGTGTCAACATGACTGAGAAGACACATGACTGGTAGTGGCCCCCAGTGTCAACATGACTGAGAAGACACATGACCTGGTAGTCGACCAGTGTCAAC
>NW_022261979.1:14582504-14645856 GCF_002021735.2 Oncorhynchus kisutch
TATGACTGAGAAGACACATGACCTGGTAGTATGATGGCACAGTGGTCACATGACTGAGAAGACACATGACCTGGTAGTAAGACCAGTGTCAACATATGATGAGAAGACCCATGAACCTGTGGTAGTAACCAGTGTCAACATGACTGAGAAGACACATGACCTGGTAGTAGACCAGTGTCAACATGACTGAGAAGACACATGACCTGGTGTAGACCAGTGTCAACATGACTGAGAAGACACATGACCTGGTAGTGGACCAGTGTCAACATGACTGAGAAGACACATGACCTGGTAGTGGACCAGTGTCAACATGACTGAGAAGACACATGACCGGTAGTGGACCAGTGTCAACATGACTGAGAAGACACATGACCTGGTAGTAGACCAGTGTCAACATGACTGAGAAGACACATGACCTGGTAGTAGACCAGTGTCACATGACTGAGAAGACACATGACCTGGTAGTGGACCAGTGTCAACATGACTGAGAAGACACATGACCTGGTAGTGGACCAGTGTCAACATGACTGAGAAGACACATGACCTGGTAGTAGACCAGTGTCAACATGACTGAGAAGACACATGACCTGGTAGTAGACCAGTCTCAACATGACTGAGAAGACACATGACCTGGTAGTGGACCAGTCTCAACATGACTGAGAAGACACATGACCTGGTAGTGGACCAGTGTCAACATGACTGAGAAGACACATGACCTGGTAGTAGATCCAGTGTCAACATGACTGAGAAGACACATGACCTGGTAGTGGAGACCAGTGTCAACATGACTGAGAAGACACATGACCTGGTAGTGGACCAGTGTCAACATGACTGAGAAGACACATGACCTGGTAGTGGACCAGTGTCAACATGACTGAGAAGACACATGACCTGGTAGTAGACCAGTGTCAACATGACTGAGAAGACACATGACCTGGTAGTGACCAGTTCAACATGACTGAGAAGACACATGACCTGGTAGTGACCAGTCTCAACATGACTGAGAAGACACATGACCTGGTAGTGGACCAGTCTCAACATGACTGAGAAACACATGACCTGGTAGTGACCAGTGTCAACATGACTGAGAAGACACATGACCTGGTAGTAGACCAGTGTCAACATGACTGAGAAGACACATGACCTGGTAGTAGACCAGTCTCAACATGACTGAGAAGACACATGACCTGGTAGTGGACCAGTGTCAACATGACTGAGAAGACACATGACCTGGTAGTAGACCAGTGTCACATGACTGAGAAGACACATGACCTGGTAGTAGACCAGTGTCAACATGACTGAGAAGACACATGACCTGGTAGTGGACCAGTGTCAACATGACTGAGAAGACACATGACCTGGTAGTAGACCAGTGTCAACATGACTGAGAAGACACATGACCTGGTAGTAGACCAGTCTCAACATGACTGAGAAGACACATGACCTGGTAGTGGACCAGTCTCAACATGACTGAGAAGACACATGACCTGGTAGTGGACCAGTGTCAACATGACTGAGAAGACACATGACCTGGTAGTAGATCAGTGTCAACATGACTGAGAAGACACATGACCTGGTAGTGGACCAGTGTCAACATGACTGAGAAGACACATGACCTGGTAGTGGACCAGTTTCAACATGACTGAGAAGACACATTACCTGGTAGTGGACCAGTGTCAACATGACTGAGAAGACACATGACCTGGTAGTAGACCAGTGTCAACATGACTGAGAAGACACATGACCTGGTAGTAGACCAGTGTCAACATGACTGAGAAGACACATGACCTGGTAGTAGACCATCTCAACATGACTGAGAAGACACATGACCTGGTAGTGGACCAGTCTCAACATGACTGAGAAGACATGACCTGGTAGTGGACCAGTGTCAACATGACTGAGAAGACACATGACCTGGTAGTAGACCAGTGTCAACATGACTGAGAAGACACATGACCTGGTAGTAGACCAGTCTCAACATGACTGAGAAGACACATGACCTGGTAGTGGACCAGTGTCAACATGACTGAGAAGACACATGACCTGGTAGTAGACCAGTGTCAACATGACTGAGAAGACACATGACCTGGTAGTAGACCAGTGTCAACATGACTGAGAAGACACATGACCTGGTAGTGGGACCATGTGTCAACATGACTGAGAAGACACATGACCTGGTAGTGGGACCAGTTCAACATGACTGAGAAGACACATGACCTTGATGAGTAGACCAGTGGTCAACATGACGTGAGAAAGACACATGACCTGGTAGTAGACCAGTGTCAACATGACTGAGACACATGACCTGGTAGTGGACCAGTGTCAACATGACTGAGACACATGACCTGGTAGTAGACCAGTGTCAACATGACTGAGAAGACTGAGAAGACACATGACCTGGTAGTAGACCAGTGTCAACATGACTGAGAAGACACATGACCTGGTAGTAGACCAGTGTCCAACATGACTGAGAAGACACATGACCTGGTAGTAGACCAGTGTCAACATGACTGAGAAGACACATGACCTGGTAGTAGACCAGTGTCAACATGACTGAGAAGACACATGACCTGGTAGTAGACCAGTGTCAACATGACTGAGAAGACACATGACCTGGTAGTAGACCAGTGGTCAACTGACTGAGAAACACATGACCTGGTAGTGGACCAGTGTCAACATGACTGAGAAGACACATGACCTGGTAGTAGACCAGTGGTCAACATGACTGAGAAGACACATGACTGGTAGTAGACCAGTGTCAACATGACTGAGAAGACCACATGACTGGTAGTAGACCAGTGTCAACATGACTGAGAAGACACATGAGCCTGTGAGTGGACCAAGTGGTCCCATACATGACTGAGAAGACACATGACCTGGTAGTAGACCAGTGTCAACATGACTGAGAAGACACATGACCTGGTAGTGACCAGTGTCAACATGACTGAGAAGACACATGACCTGGTAGTGGACCAGTGTCAACATGACTGAGAAGACACATGACCTGGTTAGTAGACCAGTGTCAACATGACTGAGAAGACACATGACCTGGTGTAGACCAGTGTCAACCATGACTAAGAAGACACATTGACCTGGTATAGACCAGTGTCACATGATGAGAAGACACATGACCTGGTAGTAGAACCAGTGTCAACATGACTGAGAAGACATGACCTGGTAGTGGACCAGTGTCAACATGACTGAGAAGACACATGACCTGGTAGTGGACCAGTGTCAACATGACTGAGAAGACACATGACCTGGTAGTGGACCAGTGTCAACATGACTGAGAAGACACATGACCTGGTAGTAGATCAGTGTCAACATGACTGAGAAGACACATGACCTGGTAGTGGACCAGTGTCAACATGACTGAGAAGACACATGACCTGGTAGTGGACCAGTTTCAACATGACTGAGAAGACACATGACCTGGTAGTGGACCAGTGTCAACATGACTGAGAAGAACACATGACCTGGTAGTAGACCAGTGTCAACATGACTGAGAAGACACATGACCTGGTAGTAGACCAGTCTCAACATGACTGAGAAGACACATGACCTGGTAGTGGACCAGTCTCAACATGACTGAGAAGACACATGACCTGGTAGTGGACCAGTGTCAACATGACTGAGAAGACACATGACCTGGTAGTAGATCAGTGTCAACATGACTGAGAAGACACATGACCTGGTAGTGGACCAGTGTCAACATGACTGAGAAGACACATGACCTGGTAGTGGACCAGTTTCAACATGACTGAGAAGACACATTACCTGGTAGTGGACCAGTGTCAACATGACTGAGAAGACACATGACCTGGTAGTAGACCAGTGTCAACATGACTGAGAAGACACATGACCTGGTAGTAGACCAGTGTCAACATGACTGAGAAGACACATGACCTGGTAGTAGACCAGTCTCAACATGACTGAGAAGACACATGACCTGGTAGTGGACCAGTCTCAACATGACTGAGAAGACATGACCTGGTAGTGGACCAGTGTCAACATGACTGAGAAGACACATGACCTGGTAGTAGACCAGTGTCAAACATGACTGAGAAGACACATGACCTGGTAGTAGACCAGTCTCAACATGACTGAGAAGACACATGACCTGGTAGTGGACCAGTGTCAACATGACTGAGAAGACACATGACCTGGTAGTAGACCAGTGTCAACATGACTGAGAAGACACATGACCTGGTAGTAGACCAGTGTCAACATGACTGAGAAGACACATGACCTGGTAGTGGACCAGTGTCAACATGACTGAGAGACACATGACCTGGTAGTGGACCAGTGTCAACAAGACTGAGAAGACACATGACCTGGTAGTAGACCAGTCTCAACATGACTGAGAAGACACATGACCTGGTAGTGGACCAGTGTCAACATGACTGAGAAGACACATGACCTGGTAGTAGACAGTGTCAACATGACTGAGAGACACATGACCTGGTAGTAGACCAGTGTCAACATGACTGAGAAGACACATGACCTGGTAGTAGACCAGTCTCAACATGACTGAGAAGACACATGACCTGGTAGTGGACCAGTGTCAACATGACTGAGAAGACACATGACCTGGTAGTGGACCAGTGTCAACATGACTGAGAAGACACATGACCTGGTAGTGGACCAGTTTCAACATGACTGAGAAGACACATGACCTGGTAGTGGACCAGTGTCAACATGACTGAGAAGACACATGACCTGGTAGTAGACCAGTGTCAACATGACTGAGAAGACACATGACCTGGTAGTAGACCAGTCTCAACATGACTGAGAAGACACATGACCTGGTAGTGGACCAGTCTCAACATGACTGAGAAGACACATGACCTGGTAGTGGACCAGTGTCAACATGACTGAGAAGACACATGACCTGGTAGTAGATCAGTGTCAACATGACTGAGAAGACACATGACCTGGTAGTGGACCAGTGTCAACATGACTGAGAAGACACATGACCTGGTAGTGGACCAGTTTCAACATGACTGAGAAGACACATGACCTGGTAGTGGACCAGTGTCGACATGACCTGAGAAGACACATGACCTGGTAGTAGACCAGTGTCAACATGACTGAGAAGACACATGACCTGGTAGTAGACCAGTGTCAACATGACTGAGAAGACACATGACCTGGTAGTAGACCAGTCTCAACATGACTGAGAAGACACATGACCTGGTAGTGGACCAGTCCTCAACATGACTGAGAAGACACATGACCTGGTAGTGGACCAGTGTCAACATGACTGAGAAGACACATGACCTGGTAGTAGACCAGTGTCAACATGACTGAGAAGACACATGACCTGGTAGTAGACCAGTGTCAACATGACTGAGAAGACACATGACCTGGTAGTGGACCAGTGTCAACATGACTGAGAAGACACATGACCTGGTAGTGGACCAGTGTCAACAAGACTGAGAAGACACATGACCTGGTAGTAGACCAGTCTCAACATGACTGAGAAGACACATGACCTGGTAGTGGTCCAGTGTCAACATGACTGAGAAGACACATGACCTGGTAGTGGACCAGTGTCAACAAGACTGAGAAGACACATGACCTGGTAGTAGACCAGTCTCAACATGACTGAGAAGACACATGACCTGGTAGTGGACCAGTGTCAACATGACTGAGAAGACACATGACCTGGTAGTAGACCAGTGTCAACATGACTGAGAAGACACATGACCTGGTAGTAGACCAGTGTCAACATGACTGAGAAGACACATGACCTGGTAGTAGACCAGTCTCAACATGACTGAGAAGACACATGACCTGGTAGTGGACCAGTGTCAACATGACTGAGAAGACACATGACCTGGTAGTAGACCAGTGTCAACATGACTGAGAAGACACATGACCTATATATCTGTCTCTCTATATATCTGTCTCTCTGTCTCTGTCTCTCTCTGTTACTCTCATTCTCTCTCTGTCTTTCTCTCTGTCTTTCTCTCTCTCTTTCTCTCTCTCTCGCTGTCTCTCTCTCTGTCTGTCTGTCTGTCTGTCTGTCTGTCTGTCTGTCTGTCTGTCTGTCTGTCTGTCTGTCTCTCTCTCTCTCTCTCTCTCTCTCTCTCTCTCTCTCTCTCTCTCTCTCTCTGTCTGTCTGTCTCTTTCTCTCTCTCTCTGTCTGTCTCTCTCTCTCTCTCTCTTTCTCTCTCTCTCTGTCTCTCTATCTCTCTCTCTCTGTCTCTCTATCTCTCTCTCTCTCTGTCTCTCTCTCTATATATATCTGTCTCTATATATCTGTCTCTCTCTGTTACTCTCATTCTCTCTCTGTCTCTCTCTGTTACTCTCATTCTCTCTCTGTCTCTCTCTGTCAATTCAATTCAATTCAATTCAATTCAAGGGCTTTATTGGCATGGGAAACATGTGTTAACATTGCCAAAGCAAGTGAGGTAGACAACATACAAAGTGAATATATAAAGTGCAAAACAACAAAAATGAACAGTAAACATTACACATACAGAAGTTTCAAAACAGTAAAGACATTACAAATGTCATATTATATATATATATATACAGTGTTCTAACAAAGTACAAATGGCTAAAGGACACAAGATAAAATAAATAAGCATAAATATGGGTTGTATTTACAATGGTGTTTGTTCTTCACTGGTTGCCCTTTTCTCGTGGCAACAGGTCACAAATCTTGCTGCTGTGATGGCACACTGTGGAATTTCACCCAGTCTCTCTCTGTCTCTCTCTGTCTCTCTCTCTCTCATGAAATTATAACTGTCTGTCTACTATGTAAATTATGTAAATACACAGCCCTATAAATAGGACTCTGCTCGCTGCTTTTTAGAGAGATGTGATAACATTCCTCCCCTCCTCTTCTCTCCTCCCCCTCCTCTTCTCTCCTCCCCTTCCTCCTTCTCCCTCCCCTCCTCTTCTCTCCTCCCCCTCCTCTTCTCTCCTCCCCCTCCTCTTCTCTCTCCCCTCCTCTTCTCTCCTCCCCCTCCTCTTCTCTCCTCCCCCCTCCTCTTCTCTCCTCCCCTCCCCCTCCTCTCCCCCCTCCCCCTCCTCCTTCTCCCTCCCCTCCTCTTCTCTCCTCCCCATCCTCCTTCTCCCTCCCCTCCTCTTCTCTCCTCCCATCCTCCTTCTCCCTCCCCTCCTCTTCTCTCCTCCCCCTCCTCTTCTCTCCCTACCCTCCTCTTCTCTCTCCTCCCATCCTCCTTCTCCCTCCCCTCCTCCTTCTCCTCCCATCCTCCTTCTCCCTCCCCTCCTCCTTCTCCCTCCCCTCCTCTTCTCTCCTCCCCATCCTCCTTCTCTCCTCCCCCTCCTCTTCTCTCCTCCCCCTCCCCCTCCTCCTTCTCCCTCCCCTCCTCTCCTCTCCTCCCACCAACCCTCTCCTCCCCCTCCTCCTTCTTCCTCCCCTCCTCTTCTCTCCTCCCACCAACCCTCCCCCTCTCCATGGTCTGCTCTGGTCAGCTCAGCTCTGGTCTGCTCAGCTCTGGTCTGCACTGGTCTGCTCTGCTCAGCTCTGCTCTGGTCTGCTCAGCTCTGGTCTAGTGGTGTGAAGTCACAGTGGTTGGGTGAATTAAATGTCCTGGTACATCTGAAGGGGAGAGCTGGGTGATATTACATCTGAATCAATGGCTGGCCAGTGTGGTGTATGAAATGGAGACCTGCTCTGTGTCTGAAAAGGTCTGTGTCTGGGTGGGTCTGAGACAGGGAGGTCTGGGTGGGTCTGAGACAGACAGTCAGGGTTATAGTAGATGTGGTCTATAGTAGATGTGGTCTATAGTAGATGTGGTCTATAGTAGATGTGGTCTTTAGTAGATGTAGTCAGGGTTATAGTAGATGTGGTCTATAGTAGATGTGGTCAGGGTTATAGTAGATGTGGTCTATAGTAGATGTGGTCAGGGTTATAGTAGATGTGGTCAGGGTTATGGTAGATGTAGTCTATAGTAGATATGGTCTATAGTAGATGTGGTCAGGGTTATGGTAGATGTAGTCTATAGTAGATATAGTCTATAGTAGATGTGGTCTAGTAGGTATGGTCTATAGTAGATGTGGTCTAGTAGATGTAGTAAGGGTTATAGTAGATGTGGTCTATAGTAGACATTGTCAGGGTTATAGTAGATATGGTCTATAGTAGATGTGGTCTATAGTAGATGTGGTCTTTAGTAGATGTAGTCAGGGTTATAGTAGATGTGGTCTATAGTAGATGTGGTCAGGGTTATAGTAGATGTGGTCTATAGTAGATGTGGTCTATAGTAGATGTGGTCAGGGTTATAGTAGATGTGGTCTATAGTAGATGTGGTCTATAGTAGATGTGGTCAGGGTTATAGTAGATGTAGTCTATAGTAGATGTGGTAAGGGTTAAAGTAGATGTGGTCAGGGTTATAGTAGATGTGGTCAGGCTTATAGTAGATGTGGTCTATAGTAGATGTAGTCAGGGTTATAGTAGATGTAGTCAGGGTTATAGTAGACGTGGTCAGGATTATAGTAGATGTGGCCAGGGTTATAGAGATGTGGTCTATAGTAGATGTGGTCAGGGTTATAGTAGATGTGGTCAGGGTTATAGTAGATGTGGTCAGGCTTATAGTAGATGTGGTCAGGCTTATAGTAGATGTGGTCTATAGTAGATGTGGTCAGGGTTATAGTAGATGTGGTCAGGGTTATAGTAGATGTGGTCAGGCTTATAGTAGATGTGGTCTATAGTAGATGTGGTCAGGGTTATAGTAGATGTGGTCAGGGTTATAGTAGATGTAGTCTATAGTAGATGTGGTCAGGGTTATAGTAGATGTAGTCTATAGTAGATGTGGTAAGGGTTAAAGTAGATGTGGTCAGGGTTATAGTAGATGTGGTCAGGCTTATAGTAGATGTAGTCAGGGTTATAGTAGATGTAGTCAGGGTTATAGTAGATGTGGTCAGGATTATAGTAGATGTGGCCAGGGTTATAGAGATGTGGTCTATAGTAGATGTGGTCAGGGTTATAGTAGATGTGGTCAGGGTTATAGTAGATGTGGTCAGGCTTATAGTAGATGTGGTCAGGCTTATAGTAGATGTGGTCTATAGTAGATGTGGTCAGGGTTATAGTAGATGTGGTCAGGGTTATAGTAGATGTGGTCAGGCTTATAGTAGATGGGGTCTATAGTAGATGTGGTCAGGGTTATAGTAGATGTGGTCAGGGTTATAGTAGATGTAGTCTATAGTAGATGTGGTAAATCAAATCAAATCAAATCAAATGTTATTTGTCACATACACATGGTTAGCAGATGTTAATGCGAGTGTAGCGAAATGCTTGTGCTTCTAGTTCCGACAATGCAGTAATAACCAACAAGTAATCTAACTAACAATTCAAAAACTACTGTCTTATACACAGTGTAAGGGGATAAAGAATATGTACATAAGGATATATGAATGAGTGATGGTACAGAGCAGCATAGGCAAGATACAGTAGATGATATCGAGTACAGTATAACATATGAGATGAGTATGTAAACAAAGTGGCATAGTTAAAGTGGCTAGTGATACATGTATTACATAAGGATGCAGTCGATGATATAGAGTACAGTATATACGTATGCATATGAGATGAATAATGTAGGGTAAGTAACATTATATAAGGTAGCATTGTTTAAAGTGGCTAGTGATATATTTACATCATTTCCCATCAATTCCCATTATTAAAGTGGCTGGAGTTGAGTCAGTGTCATTGACAGTGTGTTGGCAGTAGCCACTCAATGTTAGTGGTGGCTGTTTAACAGTCTGATGGCCTTGAGATAGAAGCTGTTTTTCAGTCTCTCGGTCCCAGCTTTGATGCACCTGTACTGAGCTCGCCTTCTGGATGACAGCAGGGTGAACAGGCAGTGGCTCAGGTGGTTGATGTCCTTGATGATCTTTATGGCCTTCCTGTAGCATCGGGTGGTGTAGGTGTCCTGGAGGGCAGGTAGTTTGCCCCCGGTGATGCGTTGTGCAGACCTCACTACCCTCTGGAGAGCCTTATGGTTGAGGGCGGTGCAGTTGCCATACCAGGCGGTGATACAGCCCGCCAGGATGCTCTCGATTGTGCATCTGTAGAAGTCTGTGAGTGCTTTTGGTGACAAGCCGAATTTCTTCAGCCTCCTGAGGTTGAAGAGGCGCTGCTGCGCCTTCTTCACGATGCTGTCTGTGTGAGTGGACCAATTCAGTTTGTCTGTGATGTGTATGCCGAGGAACTTAAAACTTGCTACCCTCTCCACCACTGTTCCATCGATGTGGATAGGGGGGTGTTCCCTCTGCTGTTTCCTGAAGTCCACAATCATCTCCTTAGTTTTGTTGACGTTGAGTGTGAGGTTATTTTCCTGACACCACACTCCGAGGGCCCTCAGCTCCTCCCTGTAGGCCGTCTCGTCGTTGTTGGTAATCAAGCCTACCACTGTTGTGTCGTCCGCAAACTTGATGATTGAGTTGAAGGCGTGCGTGGCCACGCAGTCGTGGGTGAACAGGGAGTACAGGAGAGGGCTCAGAACGCACCCTTGTGGGGCCCCAGTGTTGAGGATCAGCGGGGAGGAGATGTTGTTGCCTAAGGGTTAAAGTTGATGTGGTCAGATTTAAAGTAGATGTGGTCAGGTTTATAGTAAATGTGGTCAGGGTTATAGTAGATGTGGTCAGGGTTATAGTATATGTGGTCTATAGTAGATGTCGTCTATAGTAGATGGAGTCTATCGGAGATGTGGTCTATAGTAGATGTGGTCAGGCTTATAGTAGATGTGGTCTATAGTAGATGTGGTCTATAGTAGATGTGGTCAGTGTGACGACCCTCCCACTCTGTCTGCCGTATTCTGTCTTTGTTCTTGTTTCCTTATTAGGATGCCCGGTGGGCGGAGTTGGGAGGGTCGTCAGCCTCATGGGAAACACCTGGGCCATGTGTCTCCCAGGATAAATATACCTCTTCCACATTCATGGAAGAGACTCTCTCCATGCAGACACCTTTGTAGATTGTGTTGTGGTTCTTGGTGGCCTTTTGTAGTCAGGGTTATAGTAGATGTGGTCAGGGTTATAGTAGATGTGGCCAGGGTTATAGTAGATGTAGTCTATAGTAGATGTGGTAAGGGTTAAAGTAGATGTGGTCAGGGTTATAGTAGATGTGGTCAGGGTTATAGTAGATGTGGTCTATAGTAGATGTGGTCAGGGTTATAGTAGATGTAGTCTATAGTAGATGTGGTAAGGGTTAAAGTAGATGTGGTCAGGGTTATAGTAGATGTGGTCAGGATTATAGTAGATGTGGTCAGGATTATAGTAGATGTGGTCAGGGTTATAGTAGATGTGGTCAGGGTTATAGTAGATGTGTTCAGGGTTATAGTAGATGTGGTCTGGGTTATAGTATATGTGGTCTATAGTAGATGTGGTCTATAGTAGATGGGGTCTATCGTAGATGTGGTCAGGCTTATAGTAGATGTGGTCAGGGTTATAGTAGATGTGGTCAGGGTTATAGTAGATGTGGTCTATAGTAGATGGCGTCTATAGTAGATGGGGTCTATCGTAGATGTGGTCTATAGTAGATGTGGTCAGGCTTATAGTAGATGTGGTCTATAGTAGATGTGGTCTATAGTAGATGTGGTCAGGGTTATAGTAGATGTGGTCTATAGTAGATGTGGTCAGGGTTATAGTAGATGTAGTCTATAGTAGATGTGGTAAGGGTTAAAGTAGATGTGGTCAGGGTTATAGTAGATGTGGTCAGGCTTATAGTAGATGTGGTCTATAGTAGATGTGGTCTATAGTAGATGTGGTCTATAGTAGATGTGGTCTATAGTAGATGTGGTCAGGGTTATAGTAGATATGGTCTATAGTAGATGTGGTCAGGGATATAGTAGATGTGGTCAGGGTTATAGTAGATGTGGTCAGGGTTATAGTATATGTGGTCTATAGTAGATGTGGTCTATAGTAGATGTGGTCAGGGTTGTAGTAGATGTGGTCTATAGTAGATGTGGTCTATAGTAGATGTGGTCAGGGTTATAGTAGATGTGGTCAGGGTTATAGTATATGTGGTCTATAGTAGATGGGGTCTATCGTAGATGTGGTCAGGCTTATAGTAGATGTGGTCTATAGTAGATGTGGTCAGGGTTATAGTAGATGTGTTCAGGGTTATATTAGATGTGGTCAGGGTTATAGTATATGTGGTCTATAGTAGATGTCGTCTATAGTAGATGGGGGTCTATCGTAGATGTGGTCAGGCTTATAGTAGATGTGGTCAGGGTTATAGTAGATGTAGTCTATAGTAGATGTGGTAAGGGTTAAAGTAGATGTGGTCAGGGTTAAAGTAGATGTGGTCAGGGTTATAGTAGATGTGGTCAGGGTTATAGTAGATGTCGTCAGGGTTATAGTAGATGTGGTCTATAGTAGATGTCGTCTATAGTAGATGGGGTCTATCGTAGATGTGGTCTATAGTAGATGTGGTCAGGCTTATAGTAGATGTGGTCTATAGTAGATGTGGTAAGGGTTATAGTAGATGTGGCCAGGGTTATAGTAGATGTGGTCAGGGTTATAGTAGATGTGGTCAGGGTTATAGTAGATGTGGTCTATAGTAGATGTCGTCTATAGTAGATGGGGTCTATCGTAGATGTGGTCAGGGTTATAGTAGATGTGGTCAGGGTTATAGTAGATGTGGTCAGGGATATAGTAGATGTGGTCAGGGTTATAGTGGATGTGGTCAGGGTTATAGTAGATGTGGTCAGGCTTATAGTAGATGTGGTCTATAGTAGATGTAGTCAGGGTTATAGTAGATGTGGTCAGGCTTATAGTAGATGTGGTCAGGGTTATAGTAGATGTGGCCAGGGTTATAGTAGATGTAGTCTATAGTAGATGTGGTAAGGGTTAAAGTAGATGTGGTCAGGGTTATAGTAGATGTCGTCAGGGTTATAGTAGATGTGGTCTATAGTAGATGTCGTCTATAGTAGATGGGGTCTATCGTAGATGTGGTCAGGCTTATAGTAGATGTGGTCTATAGTAGATGTGGTCAGGGTTATAGTAGATGTGGTCAGGGTTATAGTATATGTGGTCTATAGTAGATGTCGTCTATAGTAGACGGGGTCTATCGTAGATGTGGTCAGGCTTATAGTAGATGTGGTCAGGGTTATAGTAGATGTAGTCTATAGTAGATGTGGTCAGGGTTAAAGTAGATGTGGTCAGGGTTAAAGTAGATGTGGTCAGGGTTATAGTAGATGTGGTCAGGGTTATAGTAGATGTGGTCAGGGTTATAGTAGATGTGGTATATAGTAGATGTCGTCTATAGTAGATGGGGTCTATCGTAGATGTGGTCTATAGTAGATGTGGTCAGGCTTATAGTAGATGTGGTCTATAGTAGATGTGGTCTATAGTAGATGTAGTCAGGGTTATAGTAGATGTGGCCAGGGTTATAGTAGATGTAGTCTATAGTAGATGTGGTCAGGGTTAAAGTAGATGTGGTCAGGGTTATAGTAGATGTGGTCAGGGTTATAGTAGATGTTGTCTATAGTAGATGGGGTCTATCGTAGATGTGGTCAGGGTTATAGTAGATGTAGTCTATAGTAGATGTGGTCAGGGTTATAGTAGATGTGTTCAGGGTTATAATAGATGTGGTCAGGGTTATAGTATATGTGGTCTATAGTAGATGTTGTCTATAGTAGATGGGGTCTATCGTAGGTGTGGTCAGGGTTATAGTAGATGTGGTCAGGGTTATAGTAGATGTAGTCTATAGTAGATGTGGTCAGGGTTATAGTAGATGTGTTCAGGGTTATAGTAGATGTGGTCAGGGTTATAGTATATGTGGTCAGGGTTATAGTATATGTCGTCTATAGTAGATGGGGTCTATCGTAGATGTGGTCAGGGTTATAGTAGATGTGGTCAGGGTTATAGTAGATGTAGTCTATAGTAGATGTGGTAAGGGTTAAAGTAGATGTGGTCAGGGTTATAGTAGATGTGGTCAGGATTATAGTAGATGTGGTCAGGGTTATAGTAGATGTGGTCTATAGTAGATGTGGTCAGGGTTATAGTAGATGTGTTCAGGGTTATAGTAGATGTGGTCTGGGTTATAGTATATGTGGTCTATAGTAGATGTGGTCTATAGTAGATGTGGTCTATAGTAGATGGGGTCTATCGTAGATGTGGTCAGGCTTATAGTAGATGTGGTCAGGGTTAAATTAGATGTGGTCAGGGTTATAGTAGATGTGGTCTATAGTAGATGTCGTCTATAGTAGATGGGGTCTATAGTAGATGTGGTCTATAGTAGATGTGGTCAGGCTTATAGTAGATGTGGTCTATAGTAGATGTGGTCTATAGTAGATGTGGTCAGGGTTATAGTAGATGTGGTCTATAGTAGATGTGGTCAGGGTTATAGTAGATGTAGTCTATAGTAGATGTGGTAAGGGTTAAAGTAGATGTGGTCAGGGTTATAGTAGATGTGGTCAGGCTTATAGTAGATGTGGTCTATAGTAGATGTGGTCTATAGTAGATGTGGTCTATAGTAGATGTGGTCTATAGTAGATGTGGTCAGGGATATAGTAGATGTGGTCAGGGTTATAGTAGATGTGGTCAGGGTTATAGTATATGTGGTCTATAGTAGATGTGGTCTATAGTAGATGTGGTCAGGGTTGTAGTAGATGTGGTCTATAGTAGATGTGGTCTATAGTAGATGTGGTCAGGGTTATAGTAGATGTGGTCAGGGTTATAGTATATGTGGTCTATAGTAGATGGGGTCTATCGTAGATGTGGTCAGGCTTATAGTAGATGTGGTCAGGGTTATAGTAGATGTGTTCAGGGTTATAGTAGATATGGTCAGGGTTATAGTATATGTGGTCTATAGTAGATGTCGTCTATAGTAGACGGGGTCTATCGTAGATGTGGTCAGGCTTATAGTAGATGTGGTCAGGGTTATAGTAGATGTAGTCTATAGTATATGTGGTCAGGGTTAAAGTAGATGTGGTCAGGGTTAAAGTAGATGTGGTCAGGGTTATAGTAGATGTGGTCAGGGTTATAGTAGATGTGGTATATAGTAGATGTGGTCAGGGTTATAGTAGATGTAGTCTATAGTAGATGTGGTAAGGGTTAAAGTAGATGTGGTCAGGGTTATAGTAGATGTGGTCAGGCTTATAGTAGATGTGGTCAGGGTTATAGTAGATGTGGCCAGGGTTATAGTAGATGTAGTCTATAGTAGATGTGGTAAGGGTTAAAGTAGATGTGGTCAGGGTTATAGTAGATGTCGTCAGGGTTATAGTAGATGTGGTCTATAGTAGATGTAGTCAGGGTTATAGTAGATGTGGTCAGGCTTATAGTAGATGTGGTCAGGGTTATAGTAGATGTGGCCAGGGTTATAGTAGATGTAGTCTATAGTAGATGTGGTAAGGGTTAAAGTAGATGTGGTCAGGGTTATAGTAGATGTCGTCAGGGTTATAGTAGATGTGGTCTATAGTAGATGTCGTCTATAGTAGATGGGGTCTATCGTAGATGTGGTCAGGCTTATAGTAGATGTGGTCTATAGTAGATGTGGTCAGGGTTATAGTAGATGTGGTCAGGGTTATAGTATATGTGGTCTATAGTAGATGTCGTCTATAGTAGACGGGGTCTATCGTAGATGTGGTCAGGCTTATAGTAGATGTGGTCAGGGTTATAGTAGATGTAGTCTATAGTAGATGTGGTCAGGGTTAAAGTAGATGTGGTCAGGGTTAAAGTAGATGTGGTCAGGGTTATAGTAGATGTGGTCAGGGTTATAGTAGATGTGGTCAGGGTTATAGTAGATGTGGTATATAGTAGATGTCGTCTATAGTAGATGGGGTCTATCGTAGATGTGGTCTATAGTAGATGTGGTCAGGCTTATAGTAGATGTGGTCTATAGTAGATGTGGTCTATAGTAGATGTAGTCAGGGTTATAGTAGATGTGGCCAGGGTTATAGTAGATGTAGTCTATAGTAGATGTGGTCAGGGTTAAAGTAGATGTGGTCAGGGTTATAGTAGATGTGGTCAGGGTTATAGTAGATGTTGTCTATAGTAGATGGGGTCTATCGTAGATGTGGTCAGGGTTATAGTAGATGTAGTCTATAGTAGATGTGGTCAGGGTTATAGTAGATGTGTTCAGGGTTATAATAGATGTGGTCAGGGTTATAGTATATGTGGTCTATAGTAGATGTTGTCTATAGTAGATGGGGTCTATCGTAGATGTGGTCAGGGTTATAGTAGATGTGGTCAGGGTTATAGTAGATGTAGTCTATAGTAGATGTGGTCAGGGTTATAGTAGATGTGTTCAGGGTTATAGTAGATGTGGTCAGGGTTATAGTATATGTGGTCAGGGTTATAGTATATGTCGTCTATAGTAGATGGGGTCTATCGTAGATGTGGTCAGGGTTATAGTAGATGTGGTCAGGGTTATAGTAGATGTAGTCTATAGTAGATGTGGTAAGGGTTAAAGTAGATGTGGTCAGGGTTATAGTAGATGTGGTCAGGATTATAGTAGATGTGGTCAGGGTTATAGTAGATGTGGTCTATAGTAGATGTGGTCAGGGTTATAGTAGATGTGTTCAGGGTTATAGTAGATGTGGTCTGGGTTATAGTATATGTGGTCTATAGTAGATGTGGTCTATAGTAGATGTGGTCTATAGTAGATGGGGTCTATCGTAGATGTGGTCAGGCTTATAGTAGATGTGGTCAGGGTTAAATTAGATGTGGTCAGGGTTATAGTAGATGTGGTCTATAGTAGATGTCGTCTATAGTAGATGGGGTCTATAGTAGATGTGGTCTATAGTAGATGTGGTCAGGCTTATAGTAGATGTGGTCTATAGTAGATGTGGTCTATAGTAGATGTGGTCAGGGTTATAGTAGATGTGGTCTATAGTAGATGTGGTCAGGGTTATAGTAGATGTAGTCTATAGTAGATGTGGTAAGGGTTAAAGTAGATGTGGTCAGGGTTATAGTAGATGTGGTCAGGCTTATAGTAGATGTGGTCTATAGTAGATGTGGTCTATAGTAGATGTGGTCTATAGTAGATGTGGTCTATAGTAGATGTGGTCAGGGATATAGTAGATGTGGTCAGGGTTATAGTAGATGTGGTCAGGGTTATAGTATATGTGGTCTATAGTAGATGTGGTCTATAGTAGATGTGGTCAGGGTTGTAGTAGATGTGGTCTATAGTAGATGTGGTCTATAGTAGATGTGGTCAGGGTTATAGTAGATGTGGTCAGGGTTATAGTATATGTGGTCTATAGTAGATGGGGTCTATCGTAGATGTGGTCAGGCTTATAGTAGATGTGGTCAGGGTTATAGTAGATGTGTTCAGGGTTATAGTAGATATGGTCAGGGTTATAGTATATGTGGTCTATAGTAGATGTCGTCTATAGTAGACGGGGTCTATCGTAGATGTGGTCAGGCTTATAGTAGATGTGGTCAGGGTTATAGTAGATGTAGTCTATAGTAGATGTGGTCAGGGTTAAAGTAGATGTGGTCAGGGTTAAAGTAGATGTGGTCAGGGTTATAGTAGATGTGGTCAGGGTTATAGTAGATGTGGTATATAGTAGATGTGGTCAGGGTTATAGTAGATGTAGTCTA
The DNA here is from genome assembly GCF_002021735.2 of Oncorhynchus kisutch. Taxonomy (NCBI): domain Eukaryota; kingdom Metazoa; phylum Chordata; class Actinopteri; order Salmoniformes; family Salmonidae; genus Oncorhynchus; species Oncorhynchus kisutch. The sequence goes on from NW_022261979.1 coordinate 14,600,025, forward strand.
TAGTAGATGTGGTAAGGGTTAAAGTAGATGTGGTCAGGGTTATAGTAGATGTGGTCAGGCTTATAGTAGATGTGGTCAGGGTTATAGTAGATGTGGCCAGGGTTATAGTAGATGTAGTCTATAGTAGATGTGGTAAGGGTTAAAGTAGATGTGGTCAGGGTTATAGTAGATGTCGTCAGGGTTATAGTAGATGTGGTCTATAGTAGATGTAGTCAGGGTTATAGTAGATGTGGTCAGGCTTATAGTAGATGTGGTCAGGGTTATAGTAGATGTGGCCAGGGTTATAGTAGATGTAGTCTATAGTAGATGTGGTAAGGGTTAAAGTAGATGTGGTCAGGGTTATAGTAGATGTCGTCAGGGTTATAGTAGATGTGGTCTATAGTAGATGTCGTCTATAGTAGATGGGGTCTATCGTAGATGTGGTCAGGCTTATAATAGATGTGGTCTATAGTAGATGTGGTCAGGGTTATAGTAGATGTGGTCAGGGTTATAGTATATGTGGTCTATAGTAGATGTCGTCTATAGTAGACGGGGTCTATCGTAGATGTGGTCAGGCTTATAGTAGATGTGGTCAGGGTTATAGTAGATGTAGTCTATAGTAGATGTGGTCAGGGTTAAAGTAGATGTGGTCAGGGTTAAAGTAGATGTGGTCAGGGTTATAGTAGATGTGGTCAGGGTTATAGTAGATGTGGTCAGGGTTATAGTAGATGTGGTATATAGTAGATGTCGTCTATAGTAGATGGGGTCTATCGTAGATGTGGTCTATAGTAGATGTGGTCAGGCTTATAGTAGATGTGGTCTATAGTAGATGTGGTCTATAGTAGATGTAGTCAGGGTTATAGTAGATGTGGCCAGGGTTATAGTAGATGTAGTCTATAGTAGATGTGGTCAGGGTTAAAGTAGATGTGGTCAGGGTTATAGTAGATGTGGTCAGGGTTATAGTAGATGTTGTCTATAGTAGATGGGGTCTATCGTAGATGTGGTCAGGGTTATAGTAGATGTAGTCTATAGTAGATGTGGTCAGGGTTATAGTAGATGTGTTCAGGGTTATAATAGATGTGGTCAGGGTTATAGTATATGTGGTCTATAGTAGATGTTGTCTATAGTAGATGGGGTCTATCGTAGATGTGGTCAGGGTTATAGTAGATGTGGTCAGGGTTATAGTAGATGTAGTCTATAGTAGATGTGGTCAGGGTTATAGTAGATGTGTTCAGGGTTATAGTAGATGTGGTCAGGGTTATAGTATATGTGGTCAGGGTTATAGTATATGTCGTCTATAGTAGATGGGGTCTATCGTAGATGTGGTCAGGGTTATAGTAGATGTGGTCAGGGTTATAGTAGATGTAGTCTATAGTAGATGTGGTAAGGGTTAAAGTAGATGTGGTCAGGGTTATAGTAGATGTGGTCAGGATTATAGTAGATGTGGTCAGGGTTATAGTAGATGTGGTCTATAGTAGATGTGGTCAGGGTTATAGTAGATGTGTTCAGGGTTATAGTAGATGTGGTCTGGGTTATAGTATATGTGGTCTATAGTAGATGTGGTCTATAGTAGATGTGGTCTATAGTAGATGGGGTCTATCGTAGATGTGGTCAGGCTTATAGTAGATGTGGTCAGGGTTAAATTAGATGTGGTCAGGGTTATAGTAGATGTGGTCTATAGTAGATGTCGTCTATAGTAGATGGGGTCTATAGTAGATGTGGTCTATAGTAGATGTGGTCAGGCTTATAGTAGATGTGGTCTATAGTAGATGTGGTCTATAGTAGATGTGGTCAGGGTTATAGTAGATGTGGTCTATAGTAGATGTGGTCAGGGTTATAGTAGATGTAGTCTATAGTAGATGTGGTAAGGGTTAAAGTAGATGTGGTCAGGGTTATAGTAGATGTGGTCAGGCTTATAGTAGATGTGGTCTATAGTAGATGTGGTCTATAGTAGATGTGGTCTATAGTAGATGTGGTCTATAGTAGATGTGGTCAGGGATATAGTAGATGTGGTCAGGGTTATAGTAGATGTGGTCAGGGTTATAGTATATGTGGTCTATAGTAGATGTGGTCTATAGTAGATGTGGTCAGGGTTGTAGTAGATGTGGTCTATAGTAGATGTGGTCTATAGTAGATGTGGTCAGGGTTATAGTAGATGTGGTCAGGGTTATAGTATATGTGGTCTATAGTAGATGGGGTCTATCGTAGATGTGGTCAGGCTTATAGTAGATGTGGTCAGGGTTATAGTAGATGTGTTCAGGGTTATAGTAGATATGGTCAGGGTTATAGTATATGTGGTCTATAGTAGATGTCGTCTATAGTAGACGGGGTCTATCGTAGATGTGGTCAGGCTTATAGTAGATGTGGTCAGGGTTATAGTAGATGTAGTCTATAGTAGATGTGGTCAGGGTTAAAGTAGATGTGGTCAGGGTTAAAGTAGATGTGGTCAGGGTTATAGTAGATGTGGTCAGGGTTATAGTAGATGTGGTATATAGTAGATGTGGTCAGGGTTATAGTAGATGTAGTCTATAGTAGATGTGGTAAGGGTTAAAGTAGATGTGGTCAGGGTTATAGTAGATGTGGTCAGGATTATAGTAGATGTGGTCAGGGTTATAGTAGATGTGGTCTATAGTAGATGTGGTCAGGGTTATAGTAGATGTGTTCAGGGTTATAGTAGATGTGGTCTGGGTTATAGTATATGTGGTCTATAGTAGATGTGGTCTATAGTAGATGGGGTCTATCGTAGATGTGGTCAGGCTTATAGTAGATGTGGTCAGGGTTATAGTAGATGTGGTCAGGGTTATAGTAGATGTGGTCTATAGTAGATGGCGTCTATAGTAGATGGGGTCTATCGTAGATGTGGTCTATAGTAGATGTGGTAAGGGTTAAAGTAGATGTGGTCAGGGTTATAGTAGATGTGGTCAGGATTATAGTAGATGTGGTCAGGGTTATAGTAGATGTGGTCTATAGTAGATGTTGTCAGGGTTATAGTAGATGTGTTCAGGGTTATAGTAGATGTGGTCTGGGTTATAGTATATGTGGTCTATAGTAGATGTGGTCTATAGTAGATGTGGTCTATAGTAGATGGGGTCTATCGTAGATGTGGTCAGGCTTATAGTAGATGTGGTCAGGGTTAAATTAGATGTGGTCAGGGTTATAGTAGATGTGGTCTATAGTAGATGTCGTCTATAGTAGATGGGGTCTATAGTAGATGTGGTCTATAGTAGATGTGGTCAGGCTTATAGTAGATGTGGTCTATAGTAGATGTGGTCTATAGTAGATGTGGTCAGGGTTATAGTAGATGTGGTCTATAGTAGATGTGGTCAGGGTTATAGTAGATGTAGTCTATAGTAGATGTGGTAAGGGTTAAAGTAGATGTGGTCAGGGTTATAGTAGATGTGGTCAGGCTTATAGTAGATGTGGTCTATAGTAGATGTGGTCTATAGTAGATGTGGTCTATAGTAGATGTGGTCTATAGTAGATGTGGTCAGGGATATAGTAGATGTGGTCAGGGTTATAGTAGATGTGGTCAGGGTTATAGTATATGTGGTCTATAGTAGATGTGGTCTATAGTAGATGTGGTCAGGGTTGTAGTAGATGTGGTCTATAGTAGATGTGGTCTATAGTAGATGTGGTCAGGGTTATAGTAGATGTGGTCAGGGTTATAGTATATGTGGTCTATAGTAGATGGGGTCTATCGTAGATGTGGTCAGGCTTATAGTAGATGTGGTCAGGGTTATAGTAGATGTGTTCAGGGTTATAGTAGATATGGTCAGGGTTATAGTATATGTGGTCTATAGTAGATGTCGTCTATAGTAGACGGGGTCTATCGTAGATGTGGTCAGGCTTATAGTAGATGTGGTCAGGGTTATAGTAGATGTAGTCTATAGTAGATGTGGTCAGGGTTAAAGTAGATGTGGTCAGGGTTAAAGTAGATGTGGTCAGGGTTATAGTAGATGTGGTCAGGGTTATAGTAGATGTGGTATATAGTAGATGTGGTCAGGGTTATAGTAGATGTAGTCTATAGTAGATGTGGTAAGGGTTAAAGTAGATGTGGTCAGGGTTATAGTAGATGTGGTCAGGATTATAGTAGATGTGGTCAGGGTTATAGTAGATGTGGTCTATAGTAGATGTGGTCAGGGTTATAGTAGATGTGTTCAGGGTTATAGTAGATGTGGTCTGGGTTATAGTATATGTGGTCTATAGTAGATGTGGTCTATAGTAGATGGGGTCTATCGTAGATGTGGTCAGGCTTATAGTAGATGTGGTCAGGGTTATAGTAGATGTGGTCAGGGTTATAGTAGATGTGGTCTATAGTAGATGGCGTCTATAGTAGATGGGGTCTATCGTAGATGTGGTCTATAGTAGATGTGGTCAGGCTTATAGTAGATGTGGTCTATAGTAGATGTGGTCTATAGTAGATGTGGTCAGGGTTATAGTAGATGTGGTCTATAGTAGATGTGGTCAGGGTTATAGTAGATGTAGTCTATAGTAGATGTGGTAAGGGTTAAAGTAGATGTGGTCAGGGTTATAGTAGAGGTGGTCTATAGTAGATGTCGTCTATAGTAGATGGGGTCTATCGTAGATGTGGTCAGGCTTATAGTAGATGTGGTCTATAGTAGATGTGGTCAGGGTTATAGTAGATGTATTCAGGGTTATAGTAGATGTGGTCAGGGTTATAGTATATGTGGTCTATAGTAGATGTCGTCTATAGTAGACGGGGTCTATCGTAGATGTGGTCAGGCTTATAGTAGATGTGGTCAGGGTTATAGTAGATGTAGTCTATAGTAGATGTGGTCAGGGTTAAAGTAGATGTGGTCAAGGTTAAAGTAGATGTGGTCAGGGTTATAGTAGATGTGGTCAGGGTTATAGTAGATGTGGTCAGGGTTATAGTAGATGTGGTATATAGTAGATGTCGTCTATAGTAGATGGGGTCTATCGTAGATGTGGTCTATAGTAGATGTGGTCAGGCTTATAGTAGATGTGGTCTATAGTAGATGTGGTCTATAGTAGATGTAGTCAGGGTTATAGTAGATGTGGCCAGGGTTATAGTAGATGTAGTCTATAGTAGATGTGGTCAGGGTTAAAGTAGATGTGGTCAGGGTTATAGTAGATGTGGTCAGGGTTATAGTAGATGTGGTCTATAGTAGATGTTGTCTATAGTAGATGGGGTCTATCGTAGATGTGGTCAGGGTTATAGTAGATGTAGTCTATAGTAGATGTGGTCAGGGTTATAGTAGATGTGTTCAGGGTTATAATAGATGTGGTCAGGGTTATAGTATATGTGGTCTATAGTAGATGTTGTCTATAGTAGATGGGGTCTATCGTAGATGTGGTCAGGGTTATAGTAGATGTAGTCTATAGTAGATGTGGTCAGGGTTATAGTAGATGTGTTCAGGGTTATAGTAGATGTGGTCAGGGTTATAGTATATGTGGTCTATAGTAGATGTCGTCTATAGTAGATGGGGTCTATCGTAGATGTGGTCAGGGTTATAGTAGATGTGGTCAGGGTTATAGTAGATGTAGTCTATAGTAGATGTGGTAAGGGTTATAGTAGATATGGTCAGGGTTATAGTATATGTGGTCTATAGTAGATGTCGTCTATAGTAGACGGGGTCTATCGTAGATGTGGTCAGGCTTATAGTAGATGTGGTCAGGGTTATAGTAGATGTAGTCTATAGTAGATGTGGTCAGGGTTAAAGTAGATGTGGTCAGGGTTAAAGTAGATGTGGTCAGGGTTATAGTAGATGTGGTCAGGGTTATAGTAGATGTGGTATATAGTAGATGTGGTCAGGGTTATAGTAGATGTAGTCTATAGTAGATGTGGTAAGGGTTAAAGTAGATGTGGTCAGGGTTATAGTAGATGTGGTCAGGATTATAGTAGATGTGGTCAGGGTTATAGTAGATGTGGTCTATAGTAGATGTGGTCAGGGTTATAGTAGATGTGGTCTGGGTTATAGTATATGTGGTCTATAGTAGATGTGGTCTATAGTAGATGGGGTCTATCGTAGATGTGGTCAGGCTTATAGTAGATGTGGTCAGGGTTATAGTAGATGTGGTCAGGGTTATAGTAGATGTGGTCTATAGTAGATGGCGTCTATAGTAGATGGGGTCTATCGTAGATGTGGTCTATAGTAGATGTGGTAAGGGTTAAAGTAGATGTGGTCAGGGTTATAGTAGATGTGGTCAGGATTATAGTAGATGTGGTCAGGGTTATAGTAGATGTGGTCTATAGTAGATGTGGTCAGGGTTATAGTAGATGTGTTCAGGGTTATAGTAGATGTGGTCTGGGTTATAGTATATGTGGTCTATAGTAGATGTGGTCTATAGTAGATGTGGTCTATAGTAGATGGGGTCTATCGTAGATGTGGTCAGGCTTATAGTAGATGTGGTCAGGGTTAAATTAGATGTGGTCAGGGTTATAGTAGATGTGGTCTATAGTAGATGTCGTCTATAGTAGATGGGGTCTATAGTAGATGTGGTCTATAGTAGATGTGGTCAGGCTTATAGTAGATGTGGTCTATAGTAGATGTGGTCTATAGTAGATGTGGTCAGGGTTATAGTAGATGTGGTCTATAGTAGATGTGGTCAGGGTTATAGTAGATGTAGTCTATAGTAGATGTGGTAAGGGTTAAAGTAGATGTGGTCAGGGTTATAGTAGATGTGGTCAGGCTTATAGTAGATGTGGTCTATAGTAGATGTGGTCTATAGTAGATGTGGTCTATAGTAGATGTGGTCTATAGTAGATGTGGTCAGGGATATAGTAGATGTGGTCAGGGTTATAGTAGATGTGGTCAGGGTTATAGTATATGTGGTCTATAGTAGATGTGGACTATAGTAGATGTGGTCAGGGTTGTAGTAGATGTGGTCTATAGTAGATGTGGTCTATAGTAGATGTGGTCAGGGTTATAGTAGATGTGGTCAGGGTTATAGTATATGTGGTCTATAGTAGATGGGGTCTATCGTAGATGTGGTCAGGCTTATAGTAGATGTGGTCAGGGTTATAGTAGATGTGTTCAGGGTTATAGTAGATATGGTCAGGGTTATAGTATATGTGGTCTATAGTAGATGTCGTCTATAGTAGACGGGGTCTATCGTAGATGTGGTCAGGCTTATAGTAGATGTGGTCAGGGTTATAGTAGATGTAGTCTATAGTAGATGTGGTCAGGGTTAAAGTAGATGTGGTCAGGGTTAAAGTAGATGTGGTCAGGGTTATAGTAGATGTGGTCAGGGTTATAGTAGATGTGGTATATAGTAGATGTGGTCAGGGTTATAGTAGATGTAGTCTATAGTAGATGTGGTAAGGGTTAAAGTAGATGTGGTCAGGGTTATAGTAGATGTGGTCAGGATTATAGTAGATGTGGTCAGGGTTATAGTAGATGTGGTCTATAGTAGATGTGGTCAGGGTTATAGTAGATGTGTTCAGGGTTATAGTAGATGTGGTCTGGGTTATAGTATATGTGGTCTATAGTAGATGTGGTCTATAGTAGATGGGGTCTATCGTAGATGTGGTCAGGCTTATAGTAGATGTGGTCAGGGTTATAGTAGATGTGGTCAGGGTTATAGTAGATGTGGTCTATAGTAGATGGCGTCTATAGTAGATGGGGTCTATCGTAGATGTGGTCTATAGTAGATGTGGTCAGGCTTATAGTAGATGTGGTCTATAGTAGATGTGGTCTATAGTAGATGTGGTCAGGGTTATAGTAGATGTGGTCTATAGTAGATGTGGTCAGGGTTATAGTAGATGTAGTCTATAGTAGATGTGGTAAGGGTTAAAGTAGATGTGGTCAGGGTTATAGTAGAGGTGGTCTATAGTAGATGTCGTCTATAGTAGATGGGGTCTATCGTAGATGTGGTCAGGCTTATAGTAGATGTGGTCTATAGTAGATGTGGTCAGGGTTATAGTAGATGTATTCAGGGTTATAGTAGATGTGGTCAGGGTTATAGTATATGTGGTCTATAGTAGATGTCGTCTATAGTAGACGGGGTCTATCGTAGATGTGGTCAGGCTTATAGTAGATGTGGTCAGGGTTATAGTAGATGTAGTCTATAGTAGATGTGGTCAGGGTTAAAGTAGATGTGGTCAAGGTTAAAGTAGATGTGGTCAGGGTTATAGTAGATGTGGTCAGGGTTATAGTAGATGTGGTCAGGGTTATAGTAGATGTGGTATATAGTAGATGTCGTCTATAGTAGATGGGGTCTATCGTAGATGTGGTCTATAGTAGATGTGGTCAGGCTTATAGTAGATGTGGTCTATAGTAGATGTGGTCTATAGTAGATGTAGTCAGGGTTATAGTAGATGTGGCCAGGGTTATAGTAGATGTAGTCTATAGTAGATGTGGTCAGGGTTAAAGTAGATGTGGTCAGGGTTATAGTAGATGTGGTCAGGGTTATAGTAGATGTGGTCTATAGTAGATGTTGTCTATAGTAGATGGGGTCTATCGTAGATGTGGTCAGGGTTATAGTAGATGTAGTCTATAGTAGATGTGGTCAGGGTTATAGTAGATGTGTTCAGGGTTATAATAGATGTGGTCAGGGTTATAGTATATGTGGTCTATAGTAGATGTTGTCTATAGTAGATGGGGTCTATCGTAGATGTGGTCAGGGTTATAGTAGATGTAGTCTATAGTAGATGTGGTCAGGGTTATAGTAGATGTGTTCAGGGTTATAGTAGATGTGGTCAGGGTTATAGTATATGTGGTCTATAGTAGATGTCGTCTATAGTAGATGGGGTCTATCGTAGATGTGGTCAGGGTTATAGTAGATGTGGTCAGGGTTATAGTAGATGTAGTCTATAGTAGATGTGGTAAGGGTTAAAGTAGATGTGGTCAGGGTTATAGTAGATGTGGTCAGGATTATAGTAGATGTGGTCAGGGTTATAGTAGATGTGGTCTATAGTAGATGTGGTCAGGGTTATAGTAGATGTGTTCAGGGTTATAGTAGATGTGGTCTGGGTTATAGTATATGTGGTCTATAGTAGATGTGGTCTATAGTAGATGGGGTCTATCGTAGATGTGGTCAGGCTTATAGTAGATGTGGTCAGGGTTATAGTAGATGTGGTCAGGGTTATAGTAGATGTGGTCTATAGTAGATGTCGTCTATAGTAGATGGGGTCTATAGTAGATGTGGTCTATAGTAGATGTGGTCAGGCTTATAGTAGATGTGGTCTATAGTAGATGTGGTCTATAGTAGATGTGGTCAGGGTTATAGTAGATGTGGTCTATAGTAGATGTGGTCAGGGTTATAGTAGATGTAGTCTATAGTAGATGTGGTAAGGGTTAAAGTAGATGTGGTCAGGGTTATAGTAGATGTGGTCAGGGTTATAGTAGATGTGGTCAGGCTTATAGTAGATGTGGTCTATAGTAGATGTGGTCTATAGTAGATGTGGTCTATAGTAGATGTGGTCTATAGTAGATGTGGTCAGGGTTATAGTAGATATGGTCTATAGTAGATGTGGTCAGGGATATAGTAGATGTGGTCAGGGTTATAGTAGATGTGGTCAGGGTTATAGTATATGTGGTCTATAGTAGATGTGGTCTATAGTAGATGTGGTCAGGGTTGTAGTAGATGTGGTCTATAGTAGATGTGGTCAGGGTTATAGTAGATGTGGTCAGGGTTATAGTATATGTAGTCTATAGTAGATGGGGTCTATCGTAGATGTGGTCAGGCTTATAGTAGATGTGGTCAGGGTTATAGTAGATGTGTTCAGGGTTATAGTAGATGTGGTCAGGGTTATAGTATATGTGGTCTATAGTAGATGTCGTCTATAGTAGACGGGGTCTATCGTAGATGTGGTCAGGCTTATAGTAGATGTGGTCAGGGTTATAGTAGATGTAGTCTATAGTAGATGTGGTCAGGGTTAAAGTAGATGTGGTCAGGGTTAAAGTAGATGTGGTCAGGGTTATAGTAGATGTGGTCAGGGTTATAGTAGATGTGGTATATAGTAGATGTCGTCTATAGTAGATGGGGTCTATCGTAGATGTGGTCTATAGTAGATGTGGTCAGGCTTATAGTAGATGTGGTCTATAGTAGATGTGGTCTATAGTAGATGTAGTCAGGGTTATAGTAGATGTGGCCAGGGTTATAGTAGATGTAGTCTATAGTAGATGTGGTCAGGGTTAAAGTAGATGTGGTCAGGGTTATAGTAGATGTGGTCAGGGTTATAGTAGATGTGGTCTATAGTAGATGTTGTCTATAGTAGATGGGGTCTATCGTAGATGTGGTCAGGGTTATAGTAGATGTAGTCTATAGTAGATGTGGTCAGGGTTATAGTAGATGTGTTCAGGGTTATAATAGATGTGGTCAGGGTTATAGTATATGTGGTCTATAGTAGATGTTGTCTATAGTAGATGGGGTCTATCGTAGATGTGGTCAGGGTTATAGTAGATGTGGTCAGGGTTATAGTAGATGTAGTCTATAGTAGATGTGGTCAGGGTTATAGTAGATGTGTTCAGGGTTATAGTAGATGTGGTCAGGGTTATAGTATATGTGGTCTATAGTAGATGTCGTCTATAGTAGATGGGGTCTATCGTAGATGTGGTCAGGGTTATAGTAGATGTGGTCAGGGTTATAGTAGATGTGGTCTATAGTAGATGTCGTCTATAGTAGATGGGGTCTATCGTAGATGTGGTCTATAGTAGATGTGGTCAGGCTTATAGTAGATGTGGTCTATAGTAGATGTGGTCAGGCTTATAGTAGATATGGTCTATAGTAGATGTGGTCTATAGTAGATGTGGTCAGGCTTATAGTAGATGTGGTCTATAGTAGATGTGGTCAGGCTTATAGTAGATATGGTCTATAGTAGATGTGGTCTATAGTAGATGTGGTCAGGCTTATAGTAGATATGGTCTATAGTAGATGTGGTCTATAGTAGATGTGGTCAGGGTTATAGTAGATGTGGTCAGGCTTATAGTAGATATGGTCTATAGTAGATGTGGTCTATAGTAGATGTGGTCAGGCTTATAGTAGATGTGGTCTATAGTAGATGTGGTCAGGCTTATAGTAGATGTGGTCAGGCTTATAGTAGATGTGGTCTATAGTAGATGTGGTCAGGCTTATAGTAGATGTGGTCTATAGTAGATGTGGTCTATAGTAGATGTGGTCAGGCTTATAGTAGATGTGGTCTATAGTAGATGTGGTCTATAGTAGATGTGGTCAGGCTTATAGTAGATGTGGTCAGGCTTATAGTAGATGTGGTCTATAGTAGATGTGGTCAGGCTTATAGTAGATGTGGTCTATAGTAGATATGGTCTATAGTAGATATGGTCTATAGATGTGGTCAGGGATATTTATTTATTTATTTATTTTATTTTACCTTTATTTAACCAGGTCGGCAAGTTGAGAACAAGTTCTCATTTACAATTGCGACCTGGCCAAGATAAAGCAAAGCAGTTCGACAGATAAACGACACAGAGTTACACATGGAGTAAAAACAAACATACAGTCAATAATGCAGTATAAACAAGTCTATATACAATGTGAGCAAATGAGGTGAGAAGGGAGGTAAAGGCAAAAAAGGCCATGATGGCAAAGTAAATACAATATAGCAAGTAAAATACTGGAATGGTAGTTTTGCAATGGAAGAATGTGCAAAGTAGAAATAAAAAATAATGGGGTGCAAAGGAGCAAAATAAATAAATTAATTAAAATTAAATACAGTTGGGAAAGAGGTAGTTGTTTGGGCTAAATTATAGGTGGGCTATGTACAGGTGCAGTAATCTGTGAGCTGCTCTGACAGTTGGTGCTTAAAGCTAGTGAGGGAGATAAGTGTTTCCAGTTTCAGAGATTTTTGTAGTTCGTTCCAGTCATTGGCAGCAGAGAACTGGAAGGAGAGGCGGCCAAAGAAAGAATTGGTTTTGGGGGTGACTAGAGAGATATACCTGCTGGAGCGTGTGCTACAGGTGGGAGATGCTATGGTGACCAGCGAGCTGAGATAAGGGGGGACTTTACCTAGCAGGGTCTTGTAGATGACATGTAGCCAGTGGGTTTGGCGACGAGTATGAAGCGAGGGCCAGCCAACGAGAGCGTACAGGTCGCAATGGTGGGTAGTATATGGGGCTTTGGTGATAAAACGGATTGCACTGTGATAGACTGCATCCAATTTGTTGAGTAGGGTATTGGAGGCTATTTTGTAAATGACATCGCCAAAGTCGAGGATTGGTAGGATGGTCAGTTTTACAAGGGTATGTTTGGCAGCATGAGTGAAGGATGCTTTGTTGCGAAATAGGAAGCCAATTCTAGATTTAACTTTGGATTGGAGATGTTCGATATGGGTCTGGAAGGAGAGTTTACAGTCTAACCAGACACCTAAGTATTTGTAGTTGTCCACGTATTCTAAGTCAGAGCCGTCCAGAGTAGTGATGTTGGACAGGCGGGTAGGTGCAGGTAGCGATCGGTTGAAGAGCATGCATTTAGTTTTACTTGTATTTAAGAGCAATTGGAGGCCACGGAAGGAGAGTTGTATGGCATTGAAGCTTGCCTGGAGGGTTGTTAACACAGTGTCCAAAGAAGGGCCGGAAGTATACAGAATGGTGTCGTCTGCGTAGAGGTGGATCAGGGACTCACCAGCAGCAAGAGCGACCTCATTGATGTATACAGAGAAGAGAGTCGGTCCAAGAATTGAACCCTGTGGCACCCCCATAGAGACTGCCAGAGGTCCGGACAGCAGACCCTCCGATTTGACACACTGAATTCTATCAGAGAAGTAGTTGGTGAACCAGGCGAGGCAATCATTTGAGAAACCAAGGCTGTCGAGTCTGCCGATGAGGATATGGTGATTGACAGAGTCGAAAGCCTTGGCCAGATCAATGAATACGGCTGCACAGTAATGTTTCTTATCGATGGCGGTTAAGATATCGTTTAGGACCTTGAGCGTGGCTGAGGTGCACCCATGACCAGCTCTGAAACCAGATTGCATAGCAGAGAAGGTATGGTGAGATTCGAAATGGTCGGTAATCTGTTTGTTGACTTGGCTTTCGAAGACCTTAGAAAGGCACGGTAGGATAGATATAGGTCTGTAGCAGTTTGGGTCAAGAGTGTCCCCCCCTTTGAAGAGGGGGATGACCGCAGCTGCTTTCCAATCTTTGGGAATCTCAGACGACACGAAAGAGAGGTTGAACAGGCTAGTAATAGGGGTGGCAACAATTTCGGCAGATAATTTTAGAAAGAAAGGGTCCAGATTGTCTAGCCCGGCTGATTTGTAGGGGTCCAGATTTTGCAGCTCTTTCAGAACATCAGCTGAATGGATTTGGGAGAAGGAGAAATGGGGAAGGCTTGGGCGAGTTGCTGTTGGGGGTGCAGTGCTGTTGTCCGGGGTAGGAGTAGCCAGGTGGAAAGCATGGCCAGCCGTAGAAAAATGCTTATTGAAATTCTCAATTATGGTGGATTTATCAGTGGTGACAGTGTTTCCTATCTTCAGTGCAGTGGGCAGCTGGGAGGAGGTGTTCTTATTCTCCATGGACTTTACAGTGTCCCAGAACTTTTTTGAGTTAGTGTTGCAGGAAGCAAATTTCTGCTTGAAAAAGCTAGCCTTGGCTTTTCTAACTGCCTGTGTATAATGATTTCTAGCTTCCCTGAACAGCTGCATATCACGGGGGCTGTTCGATGCTAATGCAGAACGCCATAGGATGTTTTTGTGTTGGTTAAGGGCAGTCAGGTCTGGGGAGAACCAAGGGCTATATCTGTTCCTGGTTCTAAATTTCTTAAATGGGGCATGTTTATTTAAGATGGTTAGGAAGGCATTTTAAAAAAATATCCAGGCATCCTCTACTGACGGGATGAGATCAATATCCTTCCAGGATACCCCGGCCAGGTCGATTAGAAAGGCCTGCTCGCAGAAGTGTTTCAGGGAGCGTTTTACAGTGATGAGTGGAGGTCGTTTGACCGCTGACCCATTACGGATGCAGGCAATGAGGCAGTGATCGCTGAGATCTTGGTTGAAGACAGCAGAGGTGTATTTAGAGGGGAAGTTGGTTAGGATGATATCTATGAGGGTGCCCGTGTTTAAGGTTTTGGGGAGGTACCTGGTAGGTTCATTGATTATTTGTGTGAGATTGAGGGCATCTAGTTTAGATTGTAGGATGGCTGGGGTGTTAAGCATGTTCCAGTTTAGGTCGCCTAGCAGCACGAACTCTGAAGATAGATGGGGGGCAATCAGTTCACATATGGTGTCCAGAGCACCGCTGGGGGCAGAGGGTGGTCTATAGCAGGCGGCAACGGTGAGAGACTTGTTTTTAGAGAGGTGGATTTTTAAAAGTAGAAGTTCAAATTGTTTGGGTACAGACCTGGATAGTAGGACAGAACTCTGCAGGCTATCTTTGCAGTAGATTGCAACACCGCCCCCTTTGGCAGTTCTATCTTGTCTGAAAATGTTGTAGTTTGGAATTAAAATGTCTGAGTTTTTGGTGGTCTTCCTAAGCCAGGATTCAGACACAGCTAGAACATCCGGGTTGGCAGAGTGTGCTAAAGCAGTGAATAGAACAAACTTAGGGAGGAGGCTTCTAATGTTAACATGCATGAAACCAAGGCTATTACGGTTACAGAAGTCGTCAAAAGAGAGCGCCTGGGGAATAGGAGTGGAGCTAGGCACTGCAGGGCCTGGATTCACCTCTACATCGCCAGAGGAACATAGGAGGAGTAGAATAAGGGTACGGCTAAAAGCTATGAGAATTGGTCGTCTAGAACGTCTGGAACATAGAGTAAAAGGAGGTTTCTGGGGGCGATAAAATAGCATCAAGGTATAATGTACAGACAAATGTATGGTAGGATGTGAATACAGTGGAGGTAAACCTAGGTATTGAGTGATGAAGAGAGAGATATTGTCTCTAGAAACATCGTTGAAACCAGGAGATGTCATTGCATGTGTGGGTGGTGGAACTAATAGGTTGGATAAGGTATAGTGAGCAGGACTAGAGGCTCTACAGTGAAATAAGCCAATAAACACTAACCAGAACAGAAATGGACAAGACATATTGACATTAAGGAGAGGCATGCTTAGTCGAGTGATCAAAAGGGTCCGGTGAGTGGAGAGGTTGGTTGGTGATTTAGACAGCTAGCCAGGGCATCGGTAGCAAGCTAGCATAGGATGGAGGTCTGTTGTTAGCCACCTCCTGCGCTCCGTCAGTAGATTAGTGGGGTTCCGTGTGGTAGAGGGGATCAATCCAAATCACACAACAACAACAAAAATAAAAACAATAGATATAGTTATAGAGGCCCAAGAAGAAAACATAATAATAATAATAAAAAAATTTTAAAAATTGTCCGATTGTCTATTCAGATAGCAGCCGGTAAGACAGCTAACGGTTAGCAGGCCGCAGATGGGCGTTCAGGTAACGTCGCGACGGAGGAGCCAGCCGAATAACTCCTTCGGGTAGATAACGTCGGCAGTCCAGTTGTGAAGGCCCGGTGGGGCTCCGCGAAGGCAGCAAAACGGGTCCGGATAGGCGACTGCAGCCCAGGTGCGATTGATGGAACTCAGGAGTGATTGACGGAGCTTGCTAGCTCCGGAACAATTGATGTTTGCTCCGGAATCGACGAAGGCCGATAGTCACACGGATAGCAGCTAGCTAGCTGTGAGATCCGGGCATGAATGTCCAGAGAGCAGTCGAAATCCAGGGACATGGAGAGAAAAATTGGTCCGGTATGCTCCGCTCCGAGCCGCGCTGCGCCGTACAGAACTGGCGATAGACTTTCGAGCCAAAGGATAGCCGATGACCACAAACCGTGGTTAGCTGAACACCAACGACTTGCCAGTAAAGGAGCCAACTAGCTTCTGAACTAGCTTCTGGATTAGCTTCTGGCTAGTTTCAGGCCAGCCTCCTGGAGTTTCTGGCTAGCTTCTTGGAGGATTACAGATCTGAGGTAAATAATACTTTTTTATAAATATACATTGGTGAGGCGGGTTGCAGGAGAGTGTTTTGAAGATGAGTTGATGGAAAATAAAAATAAAATGTATGTGAAAAAGTTGTAAATATATATATATACAGGACACGACAAGACGAGGACAAAAGACGTCTGAACTGCTATGCCACCTTGGAGAAGAATTATAGTAGATGTGGTCTATAGTAGATGTGGTCTATAGTAGATGTGGTCAGGGTTATAGTAGATGTGGTCAGGGTTATAGTATATGTGGTCTATAGTAGATGTCGTCTATAGTAGATGGGGTCTATCGTAGATGTGGTCAGGCTTATAGTAGATGTGGCCTATAGTAGATGTGGTCAGGGTTATAGTAGATGTGTTCAGGGTTATAGTAGATGTGGTCAGGGTTATAGTATATGTGGTCTATAGTAGATGTCGTCTATAGTAGATGGGGTCTATCGTAGATGTGGTCAGGCTTATAGTAGATGTGGTCAGGCTTATAGTAGATGTGGTCAGGGTTATAGTAGATGTAGTCTATAGTAGATGTGGTAAGGGTTAAAGTAGATGTGGTCAGGGTTAAAGTAGATGTGGTCAGGGTTAAAGTAGATGTGGTCAGGGTTATAGTAGATGTGGTCTATAGTAGATGTCATCTATAGTAGATGGGGTCTATCGTAGATGTGGTCTATAGTAGATGTGGTCAGGCTTATAGTAGATGTGGTCTATAGTAGATGTGGTAAGGGTTATAGTAGATGTGGCCAGGATTATAGTAGATGTGGCCAGGGTTATAGTAGATGTGGTCAGGGTTATAGTAGATGTGGTCTATAGTAGATGTTGTCTATAGTAGATGGGGTCTATCGTAGATGTGGTCTACAGTAGATGTGGTCAGGCGTATAGTAGATGTGGTCTATAGTAGATGTGGTCAGGGTTATAGTAGATATGGTCTATAGTAGATGTGGTCAGGGATATAGTAGATGTGGTCAGGGTTATAGTAGATGTGGTCAGGGTTATAGTAGATGTGGTCAGGCTTATAGTAGATGTGGTCTATAGTAGATGTAGTCAGGGTTATAGTAGATGTGGTCAGGCTTATAGTAGATGTGGTCTATAGTAGATGTCGTCTATAGTAGATGGGGTCTATCGTAGATGTGGTCAGGCTTATAGTAGATGTGGTCCATAGTAGATGTGGTCAGGGTTATAGTAGATGTGTTCAGGGTTATAGTAGATGTGGTCAGGGTTATAGTATATGTGGTCTATAGTAGATGTCGTCTATAGTAGATGGGGTCTATCGTAGATGTGGTCAGGCTTATAGTAGATGTGGTCAGGGTTATAGTAGATGTAGTCTATAGTAGATGTGGTAAGGGTTAAAGTAGATGTGGTCAGGGTTAAAGTAGATGTGGTCAGGGTTATAGTAGATGTGGTCAGGGTTATAGTAGATGTCGTCAGGGTTATAGTAGATGTGGTCTATAGTAGATGTCGTCTATAGTAGATGGGGTCTATCGTAGATGTGGTCTATAGTAGATGTGGTCAGGCTTATAGTAGATGTGGTCTATAGTAGATGTGGTAAGGGTTATAGTAGATGTGGCCAGGGTTATAGTAGATGTGGTCAGGGTTATAGTAGATGTGGTCAGGGTTATAGTAGATGTGGTCTATAGTAGATGTGGTCTATAGTAGATGGGGTCTATCGTAGATGTGGTCTATAGTAGATGTGGTCAGGGTTATAGTAGATATGGTCTATAGTAGATGTGGTCAGGGATATAGTAGATGTGGTCAGGGTTATAGTAGATGTGGTCAGGGTTATAGTAGATGTGGTCAGGCTTATAGTAGATGTGGTCTATAGTAGATGTAGTCAGGGTTATAGTAGATGTGGTCAGGCTTATAGTAGATGTGGTCAGGGTTATAGTAGATGTGGCCAGGGTTATAGTAGATGTAGTCTATAGTAGATGTGGTAAGGGTTAAAGTAGATGTGGTCAGGGTTATAGTAGATGTCGTCAGGGTTATAGTAGATGTGGTCTATAGTAGATGTCGTCTATAGTAGATGGGGTCTATCGTAGATGTGGTCAGGCTTATAGTAGATGTGGTCTATAGTAGATGTGGTCAGGGTTATAGTAGATGTATTCAGGGTTATAGTAGATGTGGTCAGGGTTATAGTATATGTGGTCTATAGTAGATGTCGTCTATAGTAGACGGGGTCTATCGTAGATGTGGTCAGGCTTATAGTAGATGTGGTCAGGGTTATAGTAGATGTAGTCTATAGTAGATGTGGTAAGGGTTAAAGTAGATGTGGTTAGGGTTAAAGTAGATGTGGTCAGGGTTATAGTAGATGTGGTCAGGGTTATAGTAGATGTGGTATATAGTAGATGTCGTCTATAGTAGATGGGGTCTATCGTAGATGTGGTCTATAGTAGATGTGGTCAGGCTTATAGTAGATGTGGTCTGTAGTAGATGTGGTCTATAGTAGATGTAGTTAGGGTTATAGTAGATGTGGTCAGGCTTATAGTAGATGTGGTCAGGGTTATAGTAGATGTGGCCAGGGTTACAGTAGATGTAGTCTATAGTAGATGTGGTCAGGGTTAAAGTAGATGTGGTCAGGGTTATAGTAGATGTGGTCAGGGTTATAGTAGATGTGGTCTATAGTAGATGTTGTCTATAGTAGATGGGGTCTATCGTAGATGTGGTCAGGGTTATAGTAGATGTAGTCTATAGTAGATGTGGTCAGGGTTATAGTAGATGTGTTCAGGGTTATAATAGATGTGGTCAGGGTTATAGTATATGTGGTCTATAGTAGATGTTGTCTATAGTAGATGGGGTCTATCGTAGATGTGGTCAGGGTTATAGTAGATGTGGTCAGGGTTATAGTAGATGTAGTCTATAGTAGATGTGGTCAGGGTTATAGTAGATGTGTTCAGGGTTATAGTAGATGTGGTCAGGCTTATAGTATATGTGGTCTATAGTAGATGTCGTCTATAGTAGATGGGGTCTATCGTAGATGTGGTCAGGGTTATAGTAGAAGTGGTCAGGGTTATAGTAGATGTGGTCTATAGTAGATGTCGTCTATAGTAGATGGGGTCTATCGTAGATGTGGTCTATAGTAGATGTGGTCAGGCTTATAGTAGATGTGGTCTATAGTAGATGTGGTCTATAGTAGATGTGGTCTATAGTAGATGTGGTCAGGCTTATAGTAGATGTGGTCTATAGTAGATGTGGTCAGGGTTATAGTAGATATGGTCTATAGTAGATGTGGTCAGGGTTATAGTAGATGTGGTCTATAGTAGATGTGGTCAGGGTTATAGTAGATGTGGTCAGGGTTATAGTATATGTGGTCTATAGTAGATGTCGTCTATAGTAGATGGGGTCTATCGTAGATGTGGTCAGGCTTATAGTAGATGTGGCCTATAGTAGATGTGGTCAGGGTTATAGTAGATGTGTTCAGGGTTATAGTAGATGTGGTCAGGGTTATAGTATATGTGGTCTATAGTAGATGTCGTCTATAGTAGATGGGGTCTATCGTAGATGTGGTCAGGCTTATAGTAGATGTGGTCAGGCTTATAGTAGATGTGGTCAGGGTTATAGTAGATGTAGTCTATAGTAGATGTGGTAAGGGTTAAAGTAGATGTGGTCAGGGTTATAGTAGATGTGGTCTATAGTAGATGTCGTCTATAGTAGATGGGGTCTATCGTAGATGTGGTCTATAGTAGATGTGGTCAGGCTTATAGTAGATGTGGTCTATAGTAGATGTGGTAAGGGTTATAGTAGATGTGGCCAGGATTATAGTAGATGTGGTCAGGGTTATAGTAGATGTGGTCAGGGTTATAGTAGATGTGGTCTATAGTAGATGTAGTCAGGGTTATAGTAGATGTGGTCTATAGTAGATGTCGTCTATAGTAGATGGGGTCTATCGTAGATGTGGTCAGGCTTATAGTAGATGTGGTCTATAGTAGATGTGGTCAGGGTTATAGTAGATGTGTTCAGGGTTATAGTAGATGTGGTCAGGGTTATAGTATATGTGGTCTATATTAGATGTCGTCTATAGTAGATGGGGTCTATCGTAGATGTGGTCAGGCTTATAGTAGATGTGGTCAGGGTTATAGTAGATGTAGTCTATAGTAGATGTGGTAAGGGTTAAAGTAGATGTGGTCAGGGTTAAAGTAGATGTGGTCAGGGTTATAGTAGATGTGGTCAGGGTTATAGTAGATGTGGTCAGGGTTATAGTAGATGTGGTATATAGTAGATGTCGTCTATAGTAGATGGGGTCTATCGTAGATGTGGTCAGGCTTATAGTAGATGTGGTCAGGCTTATAGTAGATGTGGTCTATAGTAGATGTAGTCAGGGTTATAGTAGATGTGGTCAGGGTTATAGTAGATGTGGTCAGGGTTATAGTAGATGTGGCCAGGGTTATAGTAGATGTAGTCTATAGTAGATGTGGTCAGGGTTAAAGTAGATGTGGTCAGGGTTATAGTAGATGTGGTCAGGGTTATAGTAGATGTGGTCTATAGTAGATGTCGTCTATAGTAGATGGGGTCTATCGTAGATGTGGTCAGGGTTATAGTAGATGTGGTCAGGGTTATAGTAGATGTGGTCTATAGTAGATGTCGTCTATAGTAGATGGGGTCTATCGTAGATGTGGTCTATAGTAGATGTGGTCAGGCTTATAGTAGATGTGGTCTATAGTAGATGTGGTCTATAGTAGATGTGGTCAGGGTTATAGTAGATATGGTCTATAGTAGATGTGGTCAGGGTTATAGTAGATGTGGTCAGGGTTATAGTAGATGTGGTCTATAGTAGATGTGGTCAGGGTTATAGTAGATGTGGTCAGGGTTATAGTATATGTGGTCTATAGTAGATGTCGTCTATAGTAGATGGGGTCTATCGTAGATGTGGTCAGGCTTATAGTAGATGTGGCCTATAGTAGATGTGGTCAGGGTTATAGTAGATGTGGTCAGGGTTATAGTAGATGTGGTCAGGGTTATAGTAGATGTGTTCAGGGTTATAGTAGATGTGGTCAGGGTTATAGTATATGTGGTCTATAGTAGATGTCGTCTATAGTAGATGGGGTCTATCGTAGATGTGGTCAGGCTTATAGTAGATGTGGTCAGGCTTATAGTAGATGTGGTCAGGGTTATAGTAGATGTAGTCTATAGTAGATGTGGTAAGGGTTAAAGTAGATGTGGTCAGGGTTAAAGTAGATGTGGTCAGGGTTAAAGTAGATGTGGTCAGGGTTATAGTAGATGTGGTCTATAGTAGATGTCGTCTATAGTAGATGGGGTCTATCGTAGATGTGGTCTATAGTAGATGTGGTCAGGCTTATAGTAGATGTGGTCTATAGTAGATGTGGTAAGGGTTATAGTAGATGTGGCCAGGATTATAGTAGATGTGGCCAGGGTTATAGTAGATGTAGTCTATAGTAGATGTGGTCAGGGTTAAAGTAGATGTGGTCAGGGTTATAGTAGATGTGGTCTATAGTAGATGTCGTCTATAGTAGATGGGGTCTATCGTAGATGTGGTCTATAGTAGATGTGGTCAGGGTTATAGTAGATATGGTCTATAGTAGATGTGGTCAGGGTTATAGTAGATGTGGTCAGGGTTATAGTAGATGTGGTCTATAGTAGATGTGGTCTATAGTAGATGTGGTCAGGGTTATAGTAGATGTGGTCAGGGTTATAGTATATGTGGTCTATAGTAGATGTCGTCTATAGTAGATGGGGTCTATCGTAGATGTGGTCAGGGTTATAGTAGATGTGGCCTATAGTAGATGTGGTCAGGGTTATAGTAGATGTGGTCAGGGTTATAGTAGATGTGTTCAGGGTTATAGTAGATGTGGTCAGGGTTATAGTATATGTGGTCTATAGTAGATGTCGTCTATAGTAGATGGGGTCTATCGTAGATGTGGTCAGGCTTATAGTAGATGTGGTCAGGCTTATAGTAGATGTGGTCAGGGTTATAGTAGATGTAGTCTATAGTAGATGTGGTCAGGGTTAAAGTAGATGTGGTCAGGGTTAAAGTAGATGTGGTCAGGGTTAAAGTAGATGTGGTCAGGGTTATAGTAGATGTGGTCTATAGTAGATGTCGTCTATAGTAGATGGGGTCTATCGTAGATGTGGTCTATAGTAGATGTGGTCAGGCTTATAGTAGATGTGGTCTATAGTTGATGTGGTAAGGGTTATAGTAGATGTGGCCAGGATTATAGTAGATGTGGTCAGGGTTATAGTAGATGTGGTCAGGGTTATAGTAGATGTGGTCTATAGTAGATGTTGTCTATAGTAGATGGGGTCTATCGTAGATGTGGTCTACAGTAGATGTGGTCAGGCTTATAGTAGATGTGGTCTATAGTAGATGTGGTCAGGGTTATAGTAGATATGGTCTATAGTAGATGTGGTCAGGGATATAGTAGATGTGGTCAGGGTTATAGTAGATGTGGTCAGGGTTATAGTAGATGTGGCCAGGCTTATAGGAGATGTGGTCTATAGTAGATGTAGTCAGGGTTATAGTAGATGTGGTCAGGCTTATAGTAGATGTGGTCAGGGTTATAGTAGATGTGGCCAGGGTTATAGTAGATGTAGACTATAGTAGATGTGGTAAGGGTTAAAGTAGATGTGGTCAGGGTTAAAGTAGATGTGGTCACGGTTATAGTAGATGTGGTCAGGGTTATAGTAGATGTGGTCTATAGTAGATGGGGTCTATCGTAGATGTGGTCTATAGTAGATGTGGTCAGGGTTATAGTAGATATGGTCTATAGTAGATGTGGTCAGGGATATAGTAGATGTGGTCAGGGTTATAGTAGATGTGGTCAGGGTTATAGTAGATGTGGTCAGGCTTATAGTAGATGTGGTCTATAGTAGATGTAGTCAGGGTTATAGTAGATGTGGTCAGGCTTATAGTAGATGTGGTCAGGGTTATAGTAGATGTGGCCAGGGTTATAGTAGATGTAGTCTATAGTAGATGTGGTAAGGGTTAAAGTAGATGTGGTCAGGGTTATAGTAGATGTCGTCAGGGTTATAGTAGATGTGGTCTATAGTAGATGTCGTCTATAGTAGATGGGGTCTATCGTAGATGTGGTCAGGCTTATAGTAGATGTGGTCTATAGTAGATGTGGTCAGGGTTATAGTAGATGTATTCAGGGTTATAGTAGATGTGGTCAGGGTTATAGTATATGTGGTCTATAGTAGATGTCGTCTATAGTAGACGGGGTCTATCGTAGATGTGGTCAGGCTTATAGTAGATGTGGTCAGGGTTATAGTAGATGTAGTCTATAGTAGATGTGGTAAGGGTTAAAGTAGATGTGGTTAGGGTTAAAGTAGATGTGGTCAGGGTTATAGTAGATGTGGTCAGGGTTATAGTAGATGTGGTCAGGGTTATAGTAGATGTGGTATATAGTAGATGTCGTCTATAGTAGATGGGGTCTATCGTAGATGTGGTCTATAGTAGATGTGGTCAGGCTTATAGTAGATGTGGTCTATAGTAGATGTGGTCTATAGTAGATGTAGTCAGGGTTATAGTAGATGTGGTCAGGCTTATAGTAGATGTGGTCAGGGTTATAGTAGATGTGGCCAGGGTTACAGTAGATGTAGTCTATAGTAGATGTGGTCAGGGTTAAAGTAGATGTGGTCAGGGTTATAGTAGATGTGGTCAGGGTTATAGTAGATGTGGTCTATAGTAGATGTTGTCTATAGTAGATGGGGTCAGGGTTATAGTAGATGTAGTCTATAGTAGATGTGGTCAGGGTTATAGTAGATGTGTTCAGGGTTATAATAGATGTGGTCAGGGTTATAGTATATGTGGTCTATAGTAGATGTTGTCTATAGTAGATGGGGTCTATCGTAGATGTGGTCAGGGTTATAGTAGATGTGGTCAGGGTTATAGTAGATGTAGTCTATAGTAGATGTGGTCAGGGTTATAGTAGATGTGTTCAGGGTTATAGTAGATGTGGTCAGGGTTATAGTATATGTGGTCTATAGTAGATGTCGTCTATAGTAGATGGGGTCTATCGTAGATGTGGTCAGGGTTATAGTAGATGTGGTCAGGGTTATAGTAGATGTGGTCAATAGTAGATGTGGTAAGGGTTATAGTAGATGTGGCCAGGATTATAGTAGATGTGGTCAGGGTTATAGTAGATGTGGTCAGGGTTATAGTAGATGTGGTCTATAGTAGATGTTGTCTATAGTAGATGGGGTCTATCGTAGATGGGGTCTACAGTAGATGTGGTCAGGCTTATAGTAGATGTGGTCTATAGTAGATGTGGTCAGGGTTATAGTAGATATGGTCTATAGTAGATGTGGTCAGGGATATAGTAGATGTGGTCAGGGTTATAGTAGATGTGGTCAGGGTTATAGTAGATGTGGTCAGGCTTATAGGAGATGTGGTCTATAGTAGATGTAGTCAGGGTTATAGTAGATGTGGTCAGGCTTATAGTAGATGTGGTCAGGGTTATAGTAGATGTGGCCAGGGTTATAGTAGATGTAGACTATAGTAGATGTGGTAAGGGTTAAAGTAGATGTGGTCAGGGTTAAAGTAGATGTGGTCACGGTTATAGTAGATGTGGTCAGGGTTATAGTAGATGTGGTCTATAGTAGATGGGGTCTATCGTAGATGTGGTCTATAGTAGATGTGGTCAGGGTTATAGTAGATATGGTCTATAGTAGATGTGGTCAGGGATATAGTAGATGTGGTCAGGGTTATAGTAGATGTGGTCAGGGTTATAGTAGATGTGGTCAGGCTTATAGTAGATGTGGTCTATAGTAGATGTAGTCAGGGTTATAGTAGATGTGGTCAGGCTTATAGTAGATGTGGTCAGGGTTATAGTAGATGTGGCCAGGGTTATAGTAGATGTAGTCTATAGTAGATGTGGTAAGGGTTAAAGTAGATGTGGTCAGGGTTATAGTAGATGTCGTCAGGGTTATAGTAGATGTGGTCTATAGTAGATGTCGTCTATAGTAGATGGGGTCTATCGTAGATGTGGTCAGGCTTATAGTAGATGTGGTCTATAGTAGATGTGGTCAGGGTTATAGTAGATGTATTCAGGGTTATAGTAGATGTGGTCAGGGTTATAGTATATGTGGTCTATAGTAGATGTCGTCTATAGTAGACGGGGTCTATCGTAGATGTGGTCAGGCTTATAGTAGATGTGGTCAGGGTTATAGTAGATGTAGTCTATAGTAGATGTGGTAAGGGTTAAAGTAGATGTGGTTAGGGTTAAAGTAGATGTGGTCAGGGTTATAGTAGATGTGGTCAGGGTTATAGTAGATGTGGTATATAGTAGATGTCGTCTATAGTAGATGGGGTCTATCGTAGATGTGGTCTATAGTAGATGTGGTCAGGCTTATAGTAGATGTGGTCTATAGTAGATGTGGTCTATAGTAGATGTAGTTAGGGTTATAGTAGATGTGGTCAGGCTTATAGTAGATGTGGTCAGGGTTATAGTAGATGTGGCCAGGGTTACAGTAGATGTAGTCTATAGTAGATGTGGTCAGGGTTAAAGTAGATGTGGTCAGGGTTATAGTAGATGTGGTCAGGGTTATAGTAGATGTGGTCTATAGTAGATGTTGTCTATAGTAGATGGGGTCAGGGTTATAGTAGATGTAGTCTATAGTAGATGTGGTCAGGGTTATAGTAGATGTGTTCAGGGTTATAATAGATGTGGTCAGGGTTATAGTATATGTGGTCTATAGTAGATGTTGTCTATAGTAGATGGGGTCTATCGTAGATGTGGTCAGGGTTATAGTAGATGTGGTCAGGGTTATAGTAGATGTAGTCTATAGTAGATGTGGTCAGGGTTATAGTAGATGTGTTCAGGGTTATAGTAGATGTGGTCAGGCTTATAGTATATGTGGTCTATAGTAGATGTCGTCTATAGTAGATGGGGTCTATCGTAGATGTGGTCAGGGTTATAGTAGATGTGGTCAGGGTTATAGTAGATGTGGTCTATAGTAGATGTCGTCTATAGTAGATGGGGTCTATCGTAGATGTGGTCTATAGTAGATGTGGTCAGGCTTATAGTAGATGTGGTCTAGTAGATGTGGTCTATAGTAGATATGGTCTATAGTAGATGTGGTCAGGGTTATAGTAGATGTGGTCTATAGTAGATGTGGTCAGGGTTATAGTAGATGTGGTCAGGGTTATAGTATATGTGGTCTATAGTAGATGTCGTCTATAGTAGATGGGGTCTATCGTAGATGTGGTCAGGCTTATAGTAGATGTGGCCTATAGTAGATGTGGTCAGGGTTATAGTAGATGTGTTCAGGGTTATAGTAGATGTGGTCAGGGTTATAGTATATGTGGTCTATAGTAGATGTCGTCTATAGTAGATGGGGTCTATCGTAGATGTGGTCAGGCTTATAGTAGATGTGGTCAGGCTTATAGTAGATGTGGTCAGGGTTATAGTAGATGTAGTCTATAGTAGATGTGGTAAGGGTTAAAGTAGATGTGGTCAGGGTTATAGTAGATGTGGTCTATAGTAGATGTCGTCTATAGTAGATGGGGTCTATCGTAGATGTGGTCTATAGTAGATGTGGTCAGGCTTATAGTAGATGTGGTCTATAGTAGATGTGGTAAGGGTTATAGTAGATGTGGCCAGGATTATAGTAGATGTGGTCAGGGTTATAGTAGATGTGGTCAGGGTTATAGTAGATGTGGTCTATAGTAGATGTAGTCAGGGTTATAGTAGATGTGGTCTATAGTAGATTGTCGTCTATAGTAGATGGGGTCTATCGTAGATGTGGTCAGGCTTATAGTAGATGTGGTCTATAGTAGATGTGGTCAGGGTTATAGTAGATGTGTTCAGGGTTATAGTAGATGTGGTCAGGGTTATAGTATATGTGGTCTATATTAGATGTCGTCTATAGTAGATGGGGTCTATCGTAGATGTGGTCAGGCTTATAGTAGATGTGGTCAGGGTTATAGTAGATGTAGTCTATAGTAGATGTGGTAAGGGTTAAAGTAGATGTGGTCAGGGTTAAAGTAGATGTGGTCAGGGTTATAGTAGATGTGGTCAGGGTTATAGTAGATGTGGTCAGGGTTATAGTAGATGTGGTATATAGTAGATGTCGTCTATAGTAGATGGGGTCTATCGTAGATGTGGTCAGGCTTATAGTAGATGTGGTCAGGCTTATAGTAGATGTGGTCTATAGTAGATGTAGTCAGGGTTATAGTAGATGTGGTCAGGGTTATAGTAGATGTGGCCAGGGTTATAGTAGATGTAGTCTATAGTAGATGTGGTCAGGGTTAAAGTAGATGTGGTCAGGGTTATAGTAGATGTGGTCAGGGTTATAGTAGATGTGGTCTATAGTAGATGTCGTCTATAGTAGATGGGGTCTATAGTAGATGTGGTCAGGGTTATAGTAGATGTGGTCAGGGTTATAGTAGATGTGGTCTATAGTAGATGTCGTCTATAGTAGATGGGGTCTATCGTAGATGTGGTCTATAGTAGATGTGGTCAGGCTTATAGTAGATGTGGTCTATAGTAGATGTGGTCTATAGTAGATGTGGTCAGGGTTATAGTAGATATGGTCTATAGTAGATGTGGTCAGGGTTATAGTAGATGTGGTCAGGGTTATAGTAGATGTGTTCAGGGTTATAGTAGATGTGGTCAGGGTTATAGTATAATGTGGTCTATAGTAGATGTCGTCTATAGTAGATGGGGTCTATCGTAGAAATGTGGTCAGGCTTATAGTAGATGTGGCCTATAGTAGATGTGGTCAGGGTTATAGTAGATGTGGTCAGGGTTATAGTAGATGTGGTCAGGGTTATAGTAGATGTGTTCAGGGTTATAGTAGATGTGTTTCAGGGTTATAGTATATGTGGTCTATAGTAGATGTCGTCTATAGTAGATGGGGTCTATCGTAGATGTGGTCAGGCTTATAGTAGATGTGGTCAGGCTTATAGTAGATGTGGTCAGGGTTATAGTAGATGTAGTCTATAGTAGATGTGGTAAGGGTTAAAGTAGATGTGGTCAGGGTTAAAGTAGATGTGGTCAGGGTTAAAGTAGATGTGGTCAGGGTTATAGTAGATGTGGTCTATAGTAGATGTCGTCTATAGTAGATGGGGTCTATCGTAGATGTGGTCTATAGTAGATGTGGTCAGGCTTATAGTAGATGTGGTCTATAGTAGATGTGGTAAGGGTTATAGTAGATGTGGCCAGGATTATAGTAGATGTGGCCAGGTTATAGTAGATGTAGTCTATAGTAGATGTGGTCAGGGTTTAAAGTAGATGTGGTCAGGGTTATAGTCGATGTGGTCTATAGTAGATGTCATCTATAGTAGATGGGGGTCTATCGTAGATGTGGTCTATAGTAGATGTGGTCAGGCTTATAGTAGATGTGGTCTATAGTAGATGTGGTCTATAGTAGATGTGGTCAGGGTTATAGTAGATAATGGTCTATAGTAGAATGTGGTCAGGGTTATAAGTAGATGTGGTCAGGGTTATAGTAGATGTGGTCTATAGTAGATGTGGTCTATAGTAGATGTGGTTCAGGGTTATAGTAGATGTGGTCAGGGTTATAGTATATGTGGTCTATAGTAGATGTCGTCTATAGTAGATGGGGTCTATCGTAGATGTGTGTCAGGTTATAGTAGATGTGGCCTATAGTAGATGTGGTCAGGGTTATAGTAGATGTGGTCAGGGTTATAGTAGATGTGTTCAGGGTTATAGTAGATGTGGTCAGGGTTATAGTATATGTGGTCTATAGTAGATGTCGTCTATAGTAGATGGGGTCTATCGTAGATGTGGTCAGGCTTATAGTAGATGTGGTCAGGCTTATAGTAGATGTGGTCAGGGTTATAGTAGATGTAGTCTATAGTAGATGTGGTCAGGGTTAAGTAGATGTGGTCAGGGTTAAAGTAGATGTGGTCAGGTTAAAGTAGATGTGGTCAGGGTTATAGTAGAATGTGGTCTATAGTAGATGTCGTCTATAGTAGATGGGGGTCTATCGTAGATGTGGTCTATAGTAGATGTGGTCAGGCTTATAGTAGATGTGGTCTATAGTTGATGTGGTAAGGGTTATAGTAGATGTGGCCAGGATTATAGTAGATGTGGTCAGGTTATAGTAGATGTGGTCAGGGTTATAGTAGATGTGGTCTATAGTAGATGTTGTCTAATATGTTTAGATGGGGTCTATCGTAGATGTGGTCTACAGTAGATGTGGTCAGGCTTATAGTAGATGTGGTCTATAGTAGATGTGGTCAGGGTTATAGTAGATATGGTCTATAGTAGATGTGGTCAGGGATATAGTAGATGTGGTCAGGGATATAGTAGATGTGGTCAGGGTTATAGTAGATGTGGTCAGGGTTATAGTAGATGTGGCCAGGCTTATAGGAGATGTGGTCTATAGTAGATGTAGTCAGGGTTATAGTAGATGTGGTCAGGCTTATAGTAGATGTGGTCAGGGTTATAGTAGATGTGGCCAGGGTTATAGTAGATGTAGACTATAGTAGATGTGGTAAGGGTTAAAGTAGATGTGGTCAGGGTTAAAGTAGATGTGGTCACGGTTATAGTAGATGTGGTCAGGGTTATAGTAGATGTGGTCTATAGTAGATGGGGTCTATCGTAGATGTGGTCTATAGTAGATGTGGTCAGGGTTATAGTAGATATGGTCTATAGTAGATGTGGTCAGGGATATAGTAGATGTGGTCAGGGTTATAGTAGATGTGGTCAGGGTTATAGTAGATGTGGTCAGGCTTATAGTAGATGTGGTCTATAGTAGATGTAGTCAGGGTTATAGTAGATGTGGTCAGGCTTATAGTAGATGTGGTCAGGGTTATAGTAGATGTGGCCAGGGTTATAGTAGATGTAGTCTATAGTAGATGTGGTAAGGGTTAAAGTAGATGTGGTCAGGGTTATAGTAGATGTTCGTCAGGGTTATAGTAGATGTGGTCTATAGTAGATGTCGTCTATAGTAGATGGGGTCTATCGTAGATGTGGTCAGGCTTATAGTAGATGTGGTCTATAGTAGATGTGGTCAGGGTTATAGTAGATGTATTCAGGGTTATAGTAGATGTGGTCAGGGTTATATTATATGTGGTCTATAGTAGATGTCGTCTATAGTAGACGGGGTCTATCGTAGATGTGGTCAGGCTTATAGTAGATGTGGTCAGGGTTATAGTAGATGTAGTCTATAGTAGATGTGGTAAGGGTAAAGTAGATGTGGTTAGGGTTAAAGTAGATGTGGTCAGGGTTATAGTAGATGTGGTCAGGGTTATAGTAGATGTGGTCAGGGTTATAGTAGATGTGGTATATAGTAGATGTCGTCTATAGTAGATGGGGTCTATCGTAGATGTGGTCTATAGTAGATGTGGTCAGGCTTATAGTAGATGTGGTCTATAGTAGATGTGGTCTATAGTAGATGTAGTCAGGGTTATAGTAGATGTGGTCAGGCTTATAGTAGATGTGGTCAGGGTTATAGTAGATGTGGCCAGGGTTACAGTAGATGTAGTCTATAGTAGATGTGGTCAGGGTTAAAGTAGATGTGGTCAGGGTTATAGTAGATGTGGTCAGGGTTATAGTAGATGTGGTCTATAGTAGATGTCGTCTATAGTAGATGGGGTCTATCGTAGATGTGGTCTTATAGTAGATGTGGTCAGGCTTATAGTAGATGTGGTCTATAGTAGATGTGGTCTATAGTAGATGTGGTCAGGGTTATAGTAGATATGGTCTATAGTAGATGTGGTCAGGGTTATAGTAGATGTGGTCAGGGTTATAGTAGATGTGGTCTATAGTAGATGTGGTCTATAGTAGATGTGGTCAGGGTTATAGTAGATGTGGTCAGGGTTATAGTATATGTGGTCTATAGTAGATGTCGTCTATAGTAGATGGGGTCTATCGTAGATGTGGTCAGGGTTATAGTAGATGTGGCCTATAGTAGATGTGGTCAGGGTTATAAGTAGATGTGGTCAGGGTTATAGTAGATGTCTTCAGGGTTATAGTAGATGTGGTCAGGGTTATAGTATATGTGGTCTATAGTAGATGTCGTCTATAGTAGATGGGGTCTATCGTAGATGTGGTCAGGCTTATAGTAGATGTGGTCAGGCTTATAGTAGATGTGGTCAGGGTTATAGTAGATGTAGTCTATAGTAGATGTGGTCAGGGTTAAAGTAGATGTGGTCAGGGTTAAAGTAGATGTGGTCAGGGTTAAAGTAGATGTGGTCAGGGTTATAGTAGATGTGGTCTATAGTAGATGTCGTCTATAGTAGATGGGGTCTATCGTAGATGTGGTCTATAGTAGATGTGGTCAGGCTTATAGTAGATGTGGTCTATAGTTGATGTGGTAAGGGTTATAGTAGATGTGGCCAGGATTATAGTAGATGTGGTCAGGGTTATAGTAGATGTGGTCAGGGTTATAGTAGATGTGGTCTATAGTAGATGTTGTCTATAGTAGATGGGGTCTATCGTAGATGTGGTCTACAGTAGATGTGGTCAGGCTTATAGTAGATGTGGTCTATAGTAGATGTGGTCAGGGTTATAGTAGATATGGTCTATAGTAGATGTGGTCAGGGATATAGTAGATGTGGTCAGGGTTATAGTAGATGTGGTCAGGGTTATAGTAGATGTGGCCAGGCTTATAGGAGATGTGGTCTATAGTAGATGTAGTCAGGGTTATAGTAGATGTGGTCAGGCTTATAGTAGATGTGGTCAGGGTTATAGTAGATGTGGCCAGGGTTATAGTAGATGTAGACTATAGTAGATGTGGTAAGGGTTAAAGTAGATGTGGTCACGGTTATAGTAGATGTGGTCAGGGTTATAGTAGATGTGGTCTATAGTAGATGGGGTCTATCGTAGATGTGGTCTATAGTAGATGTGGTCAGGGTTATAGTAGATATGGTCTATAGTAGATGTGGTCAGGGATATAGTAGATGTGGTCAGGGTTATAGTAGATGTGGTCAGGGTTATAGTAGATGTGGTCAGGCTTATAGTAGATGTGGTCTATAGTAGATGTAGTCAGGGTTATAGTAGATGTGGTCAGGCTTATAGTAGATGTGGTCAGGCTTATAGTAGATGTGGTCAGGGTTATAGTAGATGTGGCCAGGGTTATAGTAGATGTAGTCTATAGTAGATGTGGTAAGGGTTAAAGTAGATGTGGTCAGGGTTATAGTAGATGTCGTCAGGGTTATAGTAGATGTGGTCTATAGTAGATGTCGTCTATAGTAGATGGGGTCTATCGTAGATGTGGTCAGGCTTATAGTAGATGTGGTCTATAGTAGATGTGGTCAGGGTTATGTAGATGTATTCAGGGTTATAGTAGATGTGGTCTATAGTAGATGTCGTCTATAGTAGACGGGGTCTATCGTAGATGTGGTCAGGCTTATAGTAGATGTGGTCAGGGTTATAGTAGATGTAGTCTATAGTAGATGTGGTAAGGGTTAAAGTAGATGTGGTTAGGGTTAAAGTAGATGTGGTCAGGGTTATAGTAGATGTGGTCAGGGTTATAGTAGATGTGGTCAGGGTTATAGTAGATGTGGTATATAGTAGATGTCGTCTATAGTAGATGGGGTCTATCGTAGATGTGGTCTATAGTAGATGTGGTCAGGCTTATAGTAGATGTGGTCTATAGTAGATGTGGTCTATAGTAGATGTAGTCAGGGTTATAGTAGATGTGGTCAGGCTTATAGTAGATGTGGTCAGGGTTATAGTAGATGTGGCCAGGGTTACAGTAGATGTAGTCTATAGTAGATGTGGTCAGGGTTAAAGTAGATGTGGTCAGGGTTATAGTAGATGTGGTCAGGGTTATAGTAGATGTGGTCTATAGTAGATGTTGTCTATAGTAGATGGGGTCAGGGTTATAGTAGATGTAGTCTATAGTAGATGTGGTCAGGGTTATAGTAGATGTGTTCAGGGTTATAATAGATGTGGTCAGGGTTATAGTATATGTGGTCTATAGTAGATGTTGTCTATAGTAGATGGGGTCTATCGTAGATGTGGTCAGGGTATAGTAGATGTGGTCAGGGTTATAGTAGATGTAGTCTATAGTAGATGTGGTCGGGTTTATAGTAGATGTGTTCAGGGTTATAGTAGATGTGGTCAGGGTTATAGTATATGTGGTCTATAGTAGATGTCGTCTATAGTAGATGGGGTCTATCGTAGATGTGGTCAGGGTTATAGTAGATGTGGTCAGGGTTATAGTAGATGTGGTCAATAGTAGATGTGGTAAGGGTTATAGTAGATGTGGCCAGGATTATAGTAGATGTGGTCAGGGTTTATAGTAGATGTGGTCAGGGTTATAGTAGATGTGGTCTATAATAGATGTTGTCTATAGTAGATGGGGTCTATCGTAGATGGGGTCTACAGTAGATGTGGTCAGGCTTATAGTAGATGTGGTCTATAGTAGATGTGGTCAGGGTTATAGTAGATATGGTCTATAGTAGATGTGGTCAAGGGATATAGTAGATGTGGTCAGGGTTATAGTAGATGTGGTCAGGGTTATAGTAGATGTGGTCAGGCTTATAGTAGATGTGGTCTATAGTAGATGTAGTCAGGGTTATAGTAGATGTGGTCAGGCTTATAGTAGATGTGGTCAGGGTTATAGTAGATGTGGCCAGGGTTATAGTAGATGTAGTCTATAGTAGATGTGGTAAGGGTTAAAGTAGATGTGGTCAGGGTTAAAGTAGATGTGGTCAGGGTTATAGTAGATGTGGTCAGGGTTATAGTAGATGTGGTCTATAGTAGATGTCGTCTATAGTAGATGGGGTCTATAGTAGATGTGGTCAGGCTTATAGTAGATGTGGTCTATAGTAGATGTGGTCAGGGTTATAGTAGATGTGGTCAGGGTTATAGTAGATGTGGTCAGGGTTATAGTAGATGTGGTCTATAGTAGATGTCGTCTATAGTAGATGGGGTCTATCGTAGATGTGGTCAGGCTTATAGTAGATGTGGTCAGGGTTATAGTAGATGTAGTCTATAGTAGATGTGGTCAGGGTTATAGTAGATGTGGTCAGGGTTAAGTAGATGTGGTCAGGGTTATAGTAGATGTGGTCAGGGTTATAGTAGATGTGGTCAGGGTTATAGTAGATGTGGTCTATAGTAGATGTGGTCTATAGTAGATGGGGTCTATCGTAGATGTGGTCAGGGTTATAGTAGATGTGGTCAGGCTTATAGTAGATGTGGTCTATAGTAGATGTAGTCAGGGTTATAGTAGATGTGGTCAGGCTTATAGTAGATGTGGTCAGGGTATAGTAGATGTGGTCAGGGTTATAGTAGATGTAGTCTATAGTAGATGTGGTCAGGGTTAAGTAGATGTGGTCAGGGTTATAGTAGATGTGGTCAGGGTTATAGTAGATGTGGTCTATAGTAGATGTCGTCTATAGTAGATGGGGTCTATCGTAGATGTGGTCTATAGTAGATGTGGTCAGGGTTATAGTAGATATGGTCTATAGTAGATGTGGTCAGGGTATAGTAGATGTGGTCAGGGTTATAGTAGATGTGGTCAGGCTTATAGTAGATGTGGTCTATAGTAGATGTAGTCAGGGTTATAGTAGATGTGGTCAGGCTTATAGTAGATGTGGTCAGGGTTATAGTAGATGTGGCCAGGGTTATAGTAGATGTAGTCTATAGTAGATGTGGTCAGGGTTAAAGTAGATGTGGTCAGGGTTATAGTAGATGTGGTCAGGGTTATAGTAGATGTGGTCTATAGTAGATGTCGTCTATAGTAGATGGGGTCTATCGTAGATGTGGTCAGGCTTATAGTAGATGTGGTCTATAGTAGATGTGGTCAGGGTTATAGTAGATGTGGTCAGGGTTATAGTATATGTGGTCTATAGTAGATGTCGTCTATAGTAGATGGGGTCTATCGTAGATGTGGTCAGGCTTATAGTAGATGTGGTCAGGGTTATAGTAGATGTAGTCTATAGTAGATGTGGTCAGGGTTAAGTAGATGTGGTTAGGGTTAAAGTAGATGTGGTCAGGGTTATAGTAGATGTGGTCAGGGTTATAGTAGATGTGGTCAGGGTTATAGTAGATGTGGTATATAGTAGATGTCGTCTAT
Source organism: Oncorhynchus kisutch (assembly GCF_002021735.2). Classification (NCBI taxonomy): domain Eukaryota; kingdom Metazoa; phylum Chordata; class Actinopteri; order Salmoniformes; family Salmonidae; genus Oncorhynchus; species Oncorhynchus kisutch. The sequence goes on from NW_022261979.1 coordinate 14,634,819, forward strand.
AGTAGATGTGGTCTATAGTAGATGTGGTCTATAGTAGATGTGGTCAGGCTTATAGTAGATGTGGTCTATAGTAGATGTGGTCTATAGTAGATGTGGTCAGGGTTATAGTAGATGTGGTCAGGCTTATAGTAGATGTGGTCAGGGTTATAGTAGATGTGGTCTATAGTAGATGTGGTCAGGGTTAAGTAGATGTGGTCAGGGTTATAGTAGATGTGGTCTATAGTAGATGTCGTCTATAGTAGATGGGGTCTATCGTAGATGTGGTCTATAGTAGATGTGGTCAGGTTATAGTAGATGTGGTCTATAGTAGATGTGGTCAGGGTTATAGTAGATGTGGTCAGGGTTATAGTAGATGTGGTCAGGCTTATAGTAGATGTGGTCTATAGTAGATGTAGTCAGGGTTATAGTAGATGTGGTCAGGCTTATAGTAGATGTGGTCAGGGTTATAGTAGATGTGGTCAGGGTTATAGTAGATGTAGTCTATAGTAGATGTGGTAAGGGTTAAAGTAGATGTGGTCAGGGTTATAGTAGATGTGGTCAGGGTTATAGTAGATGTGGTCTATAGTAGATGTCGTCTATAGTAGATGGGGTCTATAGTAGATGTGGTCAGGCTTATAGTAGATGTGGTCTATAGTAGATGTGGTCAGGGTTATAGTAGATGTGGTCAGGGTTATAGTAGATGTGGTCTATAGTAGATGTCGTCTATAGTAGATGGGGTCTATCGTAGATGTGGTCAGGCTTATAGTAGATGTGGTCAGGGTTATAGTAGATGTAGTCTATAGTAGATGTGGTAAGGGTTATAGTAGATGTGGTTAGGGTTAAAGTAGATGTGGTCAGGGTTATAGTAGATGTGGTCAGGGTTATAGTAGATGTGGTCAGGGTTATAGTAGATGTGGTATATAGTAGATGTCGTCTATAGTAGATGGGGTCTATCGTAGATGTGGTCTATAGTAGATGTGGTCAGGCTTATAGTAGATGTGGTCTATAGTAGATGTGGTCTATAGTAGATGTAGTCAGGGTTATAGTAGATGTGGTCAGGCTTATAGTAGATGTGGTCAGGGTTATAGTAGATGTGGTCTATAGTAGATGTGGTAAGGGTTATAGTAGATGTGGTCAGGGTTAAAGTAGATGTGGTCAGGGTTATAGTAGATGTGGTCAGGGTTATAGTAGATGTGGTCTATAGTAGATGTCGTCTATAGTAGATGGGGTCTATCGTAGATGTGGTCTATAGTAGATGTGGTCAGGCTTATAGTAGATGTGGTCTATAGTAGATGTGGTCAGGGTTATAGTAGATATGGTCTATAGTAGATGTGGTCAGGGATATAGTAGATGTGGTCAGGGTTATAGTAGATGTGGTCAGGGTTATAGTAGATGTGGTCAGGCTTATAGTAGATGTGGTCTATAGTAGATGTGGTCAGGGTTATAGTAGATGTGGTCAGGCTTATAGTAGATGTGGTCAGGGTTATAGTAGATGTGGCCAGGGTTATAGTAGATGTAGTCTATAGTAGATGTGGTAAGGGTTAAAGTAGATGTGGTCAGGGTTAAGTAGATGTGGTCAGGGTTATAGTAGATGTGGTCAGGGTTATAGTAGATGTGGTCTATAGTAGATGTCGTCTATAGTAGATGGGGTCTATAGTAGATGTGGTCTATAGTAGATGGGGTCTATCGTAGATGTGGTCAGGCTTATAGTAGATGTGGTCAGGCTTATAGTAGATGTGGTCTATAGTAGATGTAGACTATAGTAGATGTGGTAAGGGTTAAAGTAGATGTGGTCAGGGTTATAGTAGATGTGGTCAGGGTTATAGTAGATGTGGTCAGGGTTATAGTAGATGTGGTCTATAGTAGATGTGGTCTATAGTAGATGGGGTCTATAGTAGATGTGGTCAGGGTTATAGTAGATGTGGTCTATAGTAGATGTGGTCAGGGTTATAGTAGATGTGTCAGGGTTATAGTAGATGTGGTCAGGGTTATAGTAGATGTGGTCTATAGTAGATGTCGTCTATAGTAGATGGGTCTATAGTAGATGTGGTCAGGCTTATAGTAGATGTGGTCAGGGTTATAGTAGATGTAGTCTATAGTAGATGTGGTCAGGGTTAAAGTAGATGTGGTCAGGGTTATAGTAGATGTGGTCAGGGTTATAGTAGATGTGGTCAGGGTTATAGTAGATGTGGTATATAGTAGATGTCGTCTATAGTAGATGGGGTCTATCGTAGATGTGGTCAGGCTTATAGTAGATGTGGTCAGGCTTATAGTAGATGTGGTCTATAGTAGATGTAGTCAGGGTTATAGTAGATGTGGTCAGGGTTATAGTAGATGTGGCCAGGGTTATAGTAGATGTAGTCTATAGTAGATGTGGTCAGGGTTAAAGTAGATGTGGTCAGGGTTATAGTAGATGTGGTCAGGGTTATAGTAGATGTGGTCTATAGTAGATGTCGTCTATAGTAGATGGGGTCTATCGTAGATGTGGTCAGGGTTATAGTAGATGTGGTCTATAGTAGATGTCGTCTATAGTAGATGGGGTCTATCGTAGATGTGGTCTATAGTAGATGTGGTCAGGGTTATAGTAGATGTGGTCTATAGTAGATGTGGTCTATAGTAGATGTGGTCAGGGTTATAGTAGATATGGTCTATAGTAGATGTGGTCAGGGTTATAGTAGATGTGGTCAGGGTTATAGTAGATGTGTTCAGGGTTATAGTAGATGTGGTCAGGGTTATAGTAGATGTGGTCTATAGTAGATGTCGTCTATAGTAGATGGGGTCTATCGTAGATGTGGTCAGGCTTATAGTAGATGTGGTCAGGCTTATAGTAGATGTGGTCAGGGTTATAGTAGATGTAGTCTATAGTAGATGTGGTAAGGGTTAAAGTAGATGTGGTCAGGGTTAAAGTAGATGTGGTCAGGGTTAAAGTAGATGTGGTCAGGGTTATAGTAGATGTGGTCTATAGTAGATGTCGTCTATAGTAGATGGGGTCTATCGTAGATGTGGTCTATAGTAGATGTGGTCAGGCTTATAGTAGATGTGGTCTATAGTAGATGTGGTAAGGGTTATAGTAGATGTGGCCAGGTTATAGTAGATGTGGTCAGGGTTATAGTAGATGTGGTCAGGGTTATAGTAGATGTGGTCTATAGTAGATGTTGTCTATAGTAGATGGGGTCTATCGTAGATGTGGTCTACAGTAGATGTGGTCAGGCTTATAGTAGATGTGGTCTATAGTAGATGTGGTCAGGGTTATAGTAGATATGGTCTATAGTAGATGTGGTCAGGGATATAGTAGATGTGGTCAGGGTTATAGTAGATGTGGTCAGGGTTATAGTAGATGTGGTCAGGCTTATAGTAGATGTGGTCTATAGTAGATGTAGTCAGGGTTATAGTAGATGTGGTCAGGCTTATAGTAGATGTGGTCAGGGTTATAGTAGATGTGGCCAGGGTTATAGTAGATGTAGACTATAGTAGATGTGGTAAGGGTTAAAGTAGATGTGGTCAGGGTTAAAGTAGATGTGGTCAGGGTTATAGTAGATGTGGTCAGGGTTATAGTAGATGTGGTCTATAGTAGATGTGGTCTATAGTAGATGGGGTCTATCGTAGATGTGGTCTATAGTAGATGTGGTCAGGGTTATAGTAGATATGGTCTATAGTAGATGTGGTCAGGGTTATAGTAGATGTGGTCAGGGTTATAGTAGATGTGGTCAGGCTTATAGTAGATGTGGTCTATAGTAGATGTAGTCAGGGTTATAGTAGATGTGGTCAGGCTTATAGTAGATGTGGTCAGGGTTATAGTAGATGTGGCCAGGGTTATAGTAGATGTAGTCTATAGTAGATGTGGTAAGGGTTAAAGTAGATGTGGTCAGGGTTATAGTAGATGTGGTCAGGGTTATAGTAGATGTGGTCTATAGTAGATGTCGTCTATAGTAGATGGGGTCTATCGTAGATGTGGTCAGGCTTATAGTAGATGTGGTCTATAGTAGATGTGGTCAGGGTTATAGTAGATGTATTCAGGGTTATAGTAGATGTGGTCAGGGTTATAGTATATGTGGTCTATAGTAGATGTCGTCTATAGTAGACGGGGTCTATCGTAGATGTGGTCAGGCTTATAGTAGATGTGGTCAGGGTTATAGTAGATGTAGTCTATAGTAGATGTGGTAAGGGTTAAAGTAGATGTGGTTAGGGTTAAAGTAGATGTGGTCAGGGTTATAGTAGATGTGGTCAGGGTTATAGTAGATGTGGTCAGGGTTATAGTAGATGTGGTCTATAGTAGATGTCGTCTATAGTAGATGGGGTCTATCGTAGATGTGGTCTATAGTAGATGTGGTCTATAGTAGATGGGGTCTATCGTAGATGTGGTCTACAGTAGATGTGGTCAGGCTTATAGTAGATGTGGTCTATAGTAGATGTGGTCAGGGTTATAGTAGATATGGTCTATAGTAGATGTGGTCAGGGTTATAGTAGATGTGGTCAGGGTTATAGTAGATGTGGTCAGGGTTATAGTAGATGTGGTCAGGCTTATAGTAGATGTGGTCTATAGTAGATGTGGTCAGGGTTATAGTAGATGTGGTCAGGCTATAGTAGATGTGGTCAGGGTTATAGTAGATGTGGTCAGGGTTATAGTAGATGTAGACTATAGTAGATGTGGTAAGGGTTAAAGTAGATGTGGTCAGGGTTAAAGTAGATGTGGTCAGGGTTATAGTAGATGTGGTCAGGGTTATAGTAGATGTGGTCTATAGTAGATGTCGTCTATAGTAGATGGGGTCTATCGTAGATGTGGTCTATAGTAGATGTGGTCAGGGTTATAGTAGATGTGGTCTATAGTAGATGTGGTCAGGGTTATAGTAGATGTGGTCAGGGTTATAGTAGATGTGGTCAGGCTTATAGTAGATGTGGTCTATAGTAGATGTAGTCAGGGTTATAGTAGATGTGGTCAGGCTTATAGTAGATGTGGTCAGGGTTATAGTAGATGTGGTCAGGGTTATAGTAGATGTAGTCTATAGTAGATGTGGTCAGGGTTAAAGTAGATGTGGTCAGGGTTATAGTAGATGTGGTCAGGGTTATAGTAGATGTGGTCTATAGTAGATGTCGTCTATAGTAGATGGGTCTATAGTAGATGTGGTCAGGCTTATAGTAGATGTGGTCTATAGTAGATGTGGTCAGGCTTATAGTAGATGTGGTCTATAGTAGATGTGGTCAGGGTTATAGTAGATGTATTCAGGGTTATAGTAGATGTGGTCAGGGTTATAGTATATGTGGTCTATAGTAGATGTCGTCTATAGTAGATGGGGTCTATCGTAGATGTGGTCAGGCTTATAGTAGATGTGGTCAGGGTTATAGTAGATGTAGTCTATAGTAGATGTGGTAAGGGTTATAGTAGATGTGGTTAGGGTTAAAGTAGATGTGGTCAGGGTTATAGTAGATGTGGTCAGGGTTATAGTAGATGTGGTCAGGGTTATAGTAGATGTGGCAGGGTTATAGTAGATGTAGTCTATAGTAGATGTGGTCAGGGTTATAGTAGATGTGGTCAGGGTTATAGTAGATGTGGTCAGGGTTATAGTAGATGTGGTCTATAGTAGATGTCGTCTATAGTAGATGGGGTCTATAGTAGATGTGGTCAGGGTTATAGTAGATGTGGTCAGGGTTATAGTAGATGTGGTCAGGGTTATAGTAGATGTAGTCTATAGTAGATGTGGTAAGGGTTAAGTAGATGTGGTCAGGGTTATAGTAGATGTGGTCAGGGTTATAGTAGATGTGGTCAGGGTTATAGTAGATGTGGTCAGGGTTATAGTAGATGTGGTCAGGGTTATAGTAGATGTGGTCTATAGTAGATGTCGTCTATAGTAGATGGGGTCTATAGTAGATGTGGTCAGGCTTATAGTAGATGTGGTCAGGGTTATAGTAGATGTAGTCTATAGTAGATGTGGTAAGGGTTATAGTAGATGTGGTCAGGGTTAAAGTAGATGTGGTCAGGGTTATAGTAGATGTGGTCAGGGTTATAGTAGATGTGGTCAGGGTTATAGTAGATGTGGTCTATAGTAGATGTCGTCTATAGTAGATGGGGTCTATCGTAGATGTGGTCTATAGTAGATGTGGTCAGGCTTATAGTAGATGTGGTCTATAGTAGATGTGGTCTATAGTAGATGTGGTCAGGGTTATAGTAGATGTGGTCAGGCTTATAGTAGATGTGGTCAGGGTTATAGTAGATGTAGTCTATAGTAGATGTGGTAAGGGTTAAAGTAGATGTGGTCAGGGTTATAGTAGATGTGGTCAGGGTTATAGTAGATGTGGTCAGGGTTATAGTAGATGTGGTCTATAGTAGATGTCGTCTATAGTAGATGGGGTCTATCGTAGATGTGGTCTATAGTAGATGTGGTCAGGCTTATAGTAGATGTGGTCTATAGTAGATGTGGTCAGGGTTATAGTAGATATGGTCTATAGTAGATGTGGTCAGGGATATAGTAGATGTGGTCAGGGTTATAGTAGATGTGGTCAGGGTTATAGTAGATGTGGTCAGGCTTATAGTAGATGTGGTCTATAGTAGATGTAGTCAGGGTTATAGTAGATGTGGTCAGGCTTATAGTAGATGTGGTCAGGGTTATAGTAGATGTGGTCAGGGTTATAGTAGATGTAGTCTATAGTAGATGTGGTAAGGGTTAAAGTAGATGTGGTCAGGGTTAAAGTAGATGTGGTCAGGGTTATAGTAGATGTGGTCAGGGTTATAGTAGATGTGGTCTATAGTAGATGTCGTCTATAGTAGATGGGGTCTATCGTAGATGTGGTCTATAGTAGATGGGGTCTATCGTAGATGTGGTCAGGCTTATAGTAGATGTGGTCAGGCTTATAGTAGATGTGGTCTATAGTAGATGTAGTCAGGGTTATAGTAGATGTGGTCAGGGTTATAGTAGATGTGGTCAGGGTTATAGTAGATGTGGTCTATAGTAGATGTGGTCAGGGTTATAGTAGATGTGGTCAGGGTTATAGTAGATGTGGTCAGGGTTATAGTAGATGTGGTCTATAGTAGATGTCGTCTATAGTAGATGGGGTCTATCGTAGATGTGGTCTATAGTAGATGTGGTCAGGTTATAGTAGATGTGGTCTATAGTAGATGTGGTCTATAGTAGATGTGGTCAGGGTTATAGTAGATGTGGTCTATAGTAGATGTGGTCAGGGTTATAGTAGATGTGGTCAGGGTTATAGTAGATGTGTCAGGGTTATAGTAGATGTGGTCAGGGTTATAGTAGATGTGGTCTATAGTAGATGTCGTCTATAGTAGATGGGGTCTATCGTAGATGTGGTCAGGCTTATAGTAGATGTGGTCAGGGTTATAGTAGATGTGGTCAGGGTTATAGTAGATGTGGTCTATAGTAGATGTCGTCTATAGTAGATGGGTCTATCGTAGATGTGGTCTATAGTAGATGTGGTCAGGCTTATAGTAGATGTGGTCTATAGTAGATGTGGTCTATAGTAGATGTGGTCAGGGTTATAGTAGATGTGGTCAGGGTTATAGTAGATGTAGTCTATAGTAGATGTGGTCAGGGTTAAAGTAGATGTGGTCAGGGTTATAGTAGATGTGGTCAGGGTTATAGTAGATGTGGTCTATAGTAGATGTCGTCTATAGTAGATGGGGTCTATCGTAGATGTGGTCAGGCTTATAGTAGATGTGGTCTATAGTAGATGTGGTCAGGCTTATAGTAGATGTGGTCTATAGTAGATGTGGTCAGGGTTATAGTAGATGTGGTCAGGGTTATAGTAGATGTGGTCTATAGTAGATGTCGTCTATAGTAGATGGGGTCTATCGTAGATGTGGTCAGGCTTATAGTAGATGTGGTCAGGGTTATAGTAGATGTGGTCTATAGTAGATGTGGTAGGGTTAAGTAGATGTGGTCAGGGTTATAGTAGATGTGGTCAGGGTTATAGTAGATGTGGTCAGGGTTATAGTAGATGTGGTCAGGGTTATAGTAGATGTGGTCAGGGTTATAGTAGATGTAGTCTATAGTAGATGTGGTAGGGTTATAGTAGATGTGGTCAGGGTTATAGTAGATGTGGTCAGGGTTATAGTAGATGTGGTCTATAGTAGATGTGGTCTATAGTAGATGGGGTCTATAGTAGATGTGGTCAGGCTTATAGTAGATGTGGTCTATAGTAGATGTGGTCAGGGTTATAGTAGATGTGGTCAGGGTTATAGTAGATGTGGTCTATAGTAGATGTCGTCTATAGTAGATGGGGTCTATCGTAGATGTGGTCAGGTTATAGTAGATGTGGTCAGGGTTATAGTAGATGTAGTCTATAGTAGATGTGGTAAGGGTTAAAGTAGATGTGGTTAGGGTTAAAGTAGATGTGGTCAGGGTTATAGTAGATGTGGTCAGGGTTATAGTAGATGTGGTCAGGGTTATAGTAGATGTGGTATATAGTAGATGTCGTCTATAGTAGATGGGTCTATAGTAGATGTGGTCTATAGTAGATGTGGTCAGGCTTATAGTAGATGTGGTCTATAGTAGATGTGGTCTATAGTAGATGTAGTCAGGGTTATAGTAGATGTGGTCAGGTTATAGTAGATGTGGTCAGGGTTATAGTAGATGTGGTCTATAGTAGATGTGGTAAGGGTTATAGTAGATGTGGTCAGGGTTATAGTAGATGTGGTCAGGGTTATAGTAGATGTGGTCAGGGTTATAGTAGATGTGGTCTATAGTAGATGTGGTCTATAGTAGATGGGGTCTATGTAGATGTGGTTATAGTAGATGTGGTCAGGCTTATAGTAGATGTGGTCTATAGTAGATGTGGTCAGGGTTATAGTAGATGTGGTCTATAGTAGATGTGGTCAGGGATATAGTAGATGTGGTCAGGGTTATAGTAGATGTGGTCAGGGTTATAGTAGATGTGGTCAGGCTTATAGTAGATGTGGTCTATAGTAGATGTAGTCAGGGTTATAGTAGATGTGGTCAGGCTTATAGTAGATGTGGTCAGGGTTATAGTAGATGTGGTCAGGGTTATAGTAGATGTAGTCTATAGTAGATGTGGTCAGGGTTAAAGTAGATGTGGTCAGGGTATAGTAGATGTGGTCAGGGTTATAGTAGATGTGGTCAGGGTTATAGTAGATGTGGTCTATAGTAGATGTGGTCTATATAGTAGATGGGGTCTATAGTAGATGTGGTCTATAGTAGATGTGGTCTATAGTAGATGTGGTCAGGGTTATAGTAGATGTGGTCAGGGTATAGTAGATGTGGTCTATAGTAGATGTGGTCAGGGTTATAGTAGATGTGGTCAGGGTTATAGTAGATGTGGTCAGGGTTATAGTAGATGTTAGTCTATAGTAGATGTGGTCAGGGTTATAGTAGATGTGGTCAGGGTTATAGTAGATGTGGTCTATAGTAGATGTCGTCTATAGTAGATGGGTCTATAGTAGATGTGGTCTATAGTAGATGTGGTCAGGGTTATAGTAGATGTGGTCTATAGTAGATGTGGTCTATAGTAGATGTGGTCAGGGTTATAGTAGATGTGGTCTATAGTAGATGTGGTCTTATAGTAGATGTGGTCAGGGTATAGTAGATGTGGTCAGGGTTATAGTAGATGTGGTCAGGGTTATAGTAGATGTGGTCTATAGTAGATGTGGTCTATAGTAGATGGGGTCTATAGTAGATGTGGTCAGGGTTATAGTAGATGTGGTCAGGGTTATAGTAGATGTGGTCAGGGTTATAGTAGATGTGGTCTATAGTAGATGTCGTCTATAGTAGATGTGGTCATTATAGTAGATGTGGTCTATAGTAGATGTGGTCAGGCTTATAGTAGATGTGGTCTATAGTAGATGTGGTCATATAGTAGATGTGGTCAGGGTTATAGTAGATGTGGTCAGGGTTATAGTAGATGTGGTCAGGGTTATAGTAGATGTAGTCTATAGTAGATGTGGTAAGGGTTAAAGTAGATGTGGTCAGGTTAAAGTAGATGTGGTCAGGGTAAAGTAGATGTGGTCAGGGTTATAGTAGATGTGGTCTATAGTAGATGTGGTCTATAGTAGATGGGGTCTATCGTAGATGTGGTCAGGCTTATAGTAGATGTGGTCAGGGTTATAGTAGATGTGGTCTATAGTAGATGTGGTCAGGGTTATAGTAGATGTGGTCAGGGTTATAGTAGATGTGGTCAGGGTATAGTAGATGTGGTCAGGGTTATAGTAGATGTGGTCAGGGTTATAGTAGATGTGGTCAGGGTTATAGTAGATGTAGTCTATAGTAGATGTGGTCAGGGTTAAAGTAGATGTGGTCAGGGTTATAGTAGATGTGGTCAGGGTTATAGTAGATGTGGTCTATAGTAGATGTGGTCTATAGTAGATGGGGTCTATCGTAGATGTGGTCAGGCTTATAGTAGATGTGGCTATAGTAGATGTGGTCAGGGTTATAGTAGATGTGGTCAGGGTTATAGTAGATGTGGTCTATAGTAGATGTCGTCTATAGTAGATGGGGTCTATCGTAGATGTGGTCAGGCTTATAGTAGATGTGGTCAGGGTTATAGTAGATGTAGTCTATAGTAGATGTGGTAAGGGTTAAAGTAGATGTGGTCAGGGTTAAGTAGATGTGGTCAGGGTTATAGTAGATGTGGTCAGGGTTATAGTAGATGTGGTCAGGGTTATAGTAGATGTGGTCTATAGTAGATGTCGTCTATAGTAGATGGGGTCTATAGTAGATGTGGTCTATAGTAGTAGATGTGGTCAGGGTTATAGTAGATGTGGTCTATAGTAGATGTGGTCTATAGTAGATGTAGTCAGGGTTTATAGTAGATGTGGTCAGGCTTATAGTAGATGTGGTCAGGGTTATAGTAGATGTGGTTATAGTAGATGTGGTAGGGTTATAGTAGATGTGGTCAGGTTATAGTAGATGTGGTCAGGGTTATAGTAGATGTGGTCAGGGTTATAGTAGATGTGGTCTATAGTAGATGTGGTCTATAGTAGATGGGGTCTATAGTAGATGTGGTCTATAGTAGATGTGGTCAGGGTTATAGTAGATGTGGTCTATAGTAGATGTGGTCAGGGTTATAGTAGATGTGGTCTATAGTAGATGTGGTC